>NC_140216.1:18869957-18886457 GCF_951802725.1 Rutilus rutilus
AGACCCTGGCAACCGCCTAGCAACCACCCAAAACACCCTAGCAACCACCCAAAACACCCTAGCAACCACCCAAAATACCCTAGCAACCGCCTAGCAACCACCCAGAATACCTTAGCAACCGCCTAGCAACACCATAGCGACCACCCATAACATCCTAACAACCGCCTAGCAAAAAACTTTCCGGTCCAAACTTTCTCAAGCCAACTTAAAGTTTGTCTCGACGAACTTTCGCATCTAGTTATTATTATTATTCTTCTGTTAAAAACTGTTGACTCAAACTCGTCCTAGAACTTTAACTCTACATACTCCAAACTCGGCTCACACACTCAAACTGATCTGAAGTTAGTTGCTTTATCTTTTCAGACTGATCGGACTTACGGTTTTCCTACAAATGACGATCAAAACTCGGAAAAACTCCCATTGACTTACAATGGGGAGTTCTAAAAAATTCAAATTTAGATTCAAACTCACCAACCGACAAAAATTTAAATCTAAACACCTTGAAGACTAAACCAAACTGCCGTTCTATATACTATATGAGTCATTGAGGCTCATTTAAACTAATAAACTCTAAACTCATACACTTATAAACTAATTAACTTATAAACTCATGAATTCATAGACTTATGAACTCTTAAACTCATAAATTAATAAACTCTGAACTCTTAAACTCATTTAAACTTATAAACTCTAAACTCATTAAAACTTATACACTCTAAACTCATTTAAAACTTATAAACTCTAAACTCAAAAACTCTTACACTTATAAACTCATCAATTTATACACTTATAAACTCTAAACTCATAAACTCTGAGTGTGTGTGTGTGTGTGTGTGTGAGAACACACACACACACACACACACACACACTCTAAACTCATTTAAACTTAAACTCTAAACTCATTTAAACTTGTAAACTCAAAACTCGTAAACTACTTTAAACTACAAACCACTTTAAACTTCTTAAGTTTAAAGCTTCCAGCTCCCAAGCAATTCCATAGCAACCAAACTTGAGTACCCTAGCAACCGTTTTGCAAGACCTATATCTCTGTATCAGAACATCGTATAGAGATGAGGTTTGGCTCTTTTGACTCATGCTAGCAAACAGCAATTCCAACATGCTACACATGCTAGCAGTGAATAGCTACATGCTAATAGCGATTAGTTAAGTGCTATATCATGCCAAGATCATGCTAAGAACTCTATAAAGACTCCATAGTAACCATCTGAGACAACTACCAACCACCTAGTAACACCATAGCAACCACCCAGAACACCCTAGCAACCACCTAGCAACCACCCAGAATACCCTAGCAACACCATAGCAACCACCAAAACACCCTAGCAACCACCTAGCAACATGATAGCAGCCACCCAGAACACCCTAGCAACCGCCTAGCAACACCATAGCGACCACCAAAACACCCTAGCAACAGCATAGCAACCACCCAGAACAACCTAGTAACCGCCTAGCAACATCCTAGCAACCACCAAAACACCCTAGCAACATCCTAGCAACCACCCAGAATACCCTAGCAACCGCCTAGCAACACCATAGCAACCACCAAAACACCCTAGCAACCGCCTAGCAACATCATAGCAATCACCCAGAACACCCTAGCAACCACCCAAAACACCCTAGCAAACGCCTAACAACCACCCAGAATACCCTAGCAACCGCCTAGCAACAGCATAGCAACCACCCAGAACACCCTAGCAACCGCCTAGCAACCACCCAGAATACCCTAGCAACTGCCTAGCAACAGCATAGCAACCACCCAGAACACCCTAGCAACCGCCTAGCAACCACCCAGAATACCCTAGCAACCGCCTAGTAACACCATAGCAACCACCCAGAACACCCTAGCAACCGCCTAGCAACCACCCAGAATACCCTAGCAACCACCTAGCAACACCATAGCAACCACCCAGAACACCCTAGCAACCGCCTAGCAACCACCCAAAACACCCTAGCAACCACCCAGAATACCCTAGCAACCGCCTAGTAACACCATAGCAACCACCTAGTAACACCATAGCAACCACCCAGAACACCCTAGCAACCACCTAGCAACCACCCAGAACACCCTAGCAACCGCCTAGCAACCACGAGAACACCCTAGCAACCAACCAGAATACCCTAGCAACCACCTAGCAACAGCATAGCAACCACCCAGAACACCCTAGTAACCGCCTAGCAACACCCTAGCAACCACCCAGAACACCCTAGCAACCACCCAGAATACCCTAGCAACCGCCTAGCAACACCATAGCAACCACCCAGAAGACCCTAGCAACCACCCAGAATACCCTAGCAACTGCCTAGCAACACCATAGCAACCACCCAGAACACCATAGCAACCCACTAGAAAACCCCAACAACTTTTTAACTGTAAACTACTTTAAACTTTAAACTACTTTTAACTTCAAACCGATTTAAACTTTAAACTAAATTAAACTTCAAACTACTTTAAACTTTAAACTAAATTAAACTTCAAACTTCTTTAAACTTTAAACTAAATTAAACTTCAAACTACTTTAATCTTCAAACTACTTTAAACTTTAAACTTTCCAGTCCAAACTTTCTCAAGCCAACTTAAAGTTTGTCTCGACGAACTTTCGCATCTAGTTATTATTATTATTCTTCTTACCAAAAAATTCCACTCAAACTCGTCCTAGAGCTTTAACTCTACATACTCCAAACTCGGCTCAGACACTCAAACTGTTCTGACTCGAGTTGCTTTATCTTTTCAGACTGATCGGACTTACGGTTTTCCTACAAATGACGATCAAAACTCGGAAAAACTCCCATTGACTTACATTGGGGAGTTCTAAAAAATTCAAATCCAGATTCAAACTCACCAACCGACAAAAATTCAAATCTAAACACCTTGAAGACTAAACCAAACTGCCGTTCTATATATATTAGCCAATGAAACTCATTTAAACTAATAAACTCTAATCTCATACACTTATAAACTAATTAACTTAAATTTAATAACTAATTAACTAATAAACTCATGAATTCATAGACTTATGAACTCTTAAACTCATAAATTAATAAACTCTGAACTCTAAACTCATTTAAACTTATAAACTCTAAACTCAAAAACTCGTACACTTATAAACTCTAAACTCATAAACTCTGAGTGTGTGTGTGTGTCTGAGTGAGTGTGTGAGCGAGGTAGTCTGAGTGAGTGTGTGTGTGTGTGTGTGTGTGTTTGTGTGTGTGTGTGTGTGTGTGTGTGTGTGTGTGTGTGTGTGTGTGTGTGTGTGTGTTTGTGTGTGTGTATCTATCTAACTTATTTATATATCTATCATAAACTTCAAACTACTTTAAACTACTTTAAACTTCAAACCACTTTAAACTTCTTAAGTTTAATGCTTCCAGCTCCCAAGCAACTCCATAGCAACCAAACTTGAGTACCCTAGCAACCGTTTTGCAAGACCTATATCTCTGTATCAGAACATCGTATAGAGATGAGTTTTGGCTCTTTTGACTCATGCTAGCAAACAGCACTTCCAACATGCTACACATGCTAGCAGTGAATAGCTACATGCTAATAGCAATTAGTTAAGTGTTGAATCATGCCAAGATCATGCTAAGAACTCTATAAAAACTCCATAGTAACCATCTGTGACAACTACCAACCACCTAGTAACACCATATCAACCGCCCTCAATACCATAGCAACCCCCCAGAACACCCTAGCAACCGCCTAGCAACCACCCAGAACACCCTAGCAACCACCCAAAATACCCTAGCAACCGCCTAGCAACCACCCAAAAGACCCTAACAACCGCCTAGCAACCACCCAAAAGACCCTAGCAACCACCCAGAACAGCCTAGCAACCGCTTAGCAACCACCCAGAACACCCTAGCAACCACCCAAAATACCCTAGCAACCACCCAAAAGACCCTAGCAACCACCCAAAATACCCTAGCAACCACCCAAAACACCCTAGCAACCACCCAGAACACCCTAGCAACCACCTAGCAACCACCCAAAAGACCCTAGCAACCACCCAAAATATCCTAGCAACCACCCAAAACACCCTAGCAACCGCCTAGCAACCACCCAAAAGACCCTAGCAACCACCCAAAATATCCTAGCAACCACCCAAAACACCCTAGCAACCGCCTAGCAACCACCCAAAAGACCCTAGCAACCACCCAAAACACCCTAGCAACTGCCTAGCAACCACTCAAAAGACCCTAGCAACCACCCAAAAGACCCTAGCAACCACCCAAAAGACCCTAGCAACCACCCAAAACACCCTAGCAACTGCCTAGCAACCACCCAAAAGACCCTAGCAACCACCCAAAACATCCTAGCAACCACCCAAAACACCCTAGCAACTGCCTAGCAACCACTCAAAAGACCCTAGCAACCACCCAAAAGACCCTAGCAACCACCCAGAAAACCCTAGCAACCGCCTAGCAACCACCCAGAATACCCTAGCAACCACCTAGAACACCCTAGCAACCGCCCAAAATACCCTAGCAACCACCCAAAAGACCTTAGCAACCACCCAGGACACCCTAGCAACCACCTAGCAACCACCCAGAACACCCTAGCAACCGCCCAAAATACCCTAAAAAATACATTAGGAACCACCCAGAACACCCTAGCAACCTTTGCGGCCCAAACTTTCTCAAGCCAACTTAAAGTTTGTCTCGACGAACTTTCGCATCTAGTTAAGTTGGCTTGAGAGAGCCAACTTACTGAAATCCTATTTAAACTTATTATTATTATTATTATTATTATTCTTCTGTTAAAAACTGTTGACTCAAACTCGTCCTAGAGCTTTAACTCTACATACTCCAAACTCGGCTCACACACTCAAACTGATCTGAAGTTAGTTGCTTTATCTTTTCAGACTGATCGGACTTACGGTTTTCCTACAAATGACGATCAAAACTCGGAAAAACTCCCATTGACTTACAATGGGGAGTTCTAAAAAATTCAAATTTAGATTCAAACTCACCAACCGACAAAAATTTAAATCTAAACACCTTGAAGACTAAACCAAACTGCCGTTCTATATACTATATGAGTCATTGAGGCTCATTTAAACTAATAAACTCTAAACTCATACACTTATAAACTAATTAACTTATAAACTCATGAATTCATAGACTTATGAACTCTTAAACTCATAAATTAATAAACTCTGAACTCTTAAACTCATTTAAACTTATAAACTCTAAACTCATTAAAACTTATACACTCTAAACTCATTTAAAACTTATAAACTCTAAACTCAAAAACTCTTACACTTATAAACTCATCAATTTATACACTTATAAACTCTAAACTCATAAACTCTGAGTGTGTGTGTGTGTGTGTGTGTACACACACACACACACACACACACACTCTCTAAACTCATTTAAACTTAAACTCTAAACTCATTTAAACTTGTAAACTTGTAAACTCAAAACTCGTAAACTACTTTAAACTTCAAACCACTTTAAACTTCTTAAGTTTAAAGCTTCCAGCTCCCAAGCAACTCCATAGCAACCAAACTTGAGTACCCTAGCAACCGTTTTGCAAGACCTATATCTCTGTATCAGAACATCGTATAGAGATGAGGTTTGGCTCTTTTGACTCATGCTAGCAAACAGCACTTCCAACATGCTACACATGCTAGCAGTGAATAGCTACATGCTAATAGCGATTAGTTAAGTGCTATATCATGCCAAGATCATGCTAAGAACTCTATAAAGACTCCATAGTAACCATCTGTGACAACGACCAACCACCTAGTAACACCATAGCAACCACCCACAACACCCTAGCAACCACCTAGCAACCACCCGGAATACCGTAGCAACACCATAGCAACCACCAAAACACCCTAGCAACCACCTAGCAACATCATAGCAACCACCCAGAACACCCTAGCAACACCATAGCAACCACCAAAACACCCTAGCAACCGCCTAGCAACATCATAGCAACCACCCAGAACACCCTAGCAACCGCCTAGCAACCACCCAAAACACCCTAGCAACCGCCTAGCAACCACCCAGAATACCCTAGCAACCGCCTAGCAACAGCATAGCAACCACCCAGAACACCCTAGCAACACCCTAGCAACCGCCTAGCAACCATCCAGAATACCCTAGCAACCGCCTAGCAACAGCATAGCAACCACCCAGAACACCCTAGCAACCGCCTAGCAACCACCCAGAATACCCTAGCAACCGCCTAGTAACACCATAGCAACCACCCAGAACACCCTAGCAACCGCCTAGCAACCACCCAGCAACACCATAGCAACCACCCAGAACACCCTAGCAACCGCCTAGCAACCACCCAGAACACCCTAGCAACCACCCAGAATAGCCTAGCAACAGCATAGCAACCACCCAGAACACCCTAGCAACTGCCTAGCAACACCATAGCAACCACCCAGAATACCCTAGCAACCGCCTAGCAACCGCCTAGCAACCACCGAGAACACCCTAGCAACCAACCAGAATACCCTAGCAACCACCTAGCAACAGCATAGCAACCACCCAGAACACCCTAGCAACCACCCAGAATACCCTAGCAACTGCCTAGCAACACCCTAGCAACCACCCAGAATACCCTAGCAACCGCCTAGCAACACCATAGCAACCACCCAGAACACCCTAGCAACCCACTAGAAAACCCCCAACAACTTTTTAACTGTAAACTACTTTAAACTTTAAACTACTTTAAACTTCAAACTGATTTAAACTTTAGACTAAATTAAAATTTAAACTACTTTAAACTTCAAACTAATTTAAACTTTAAACTAATTTAAACTTCAAACTACTTTAAACTCCAAACTACTTTAAACTTCTTCAAACTTTCTGGTCCGGCTTTCTCAAGCCAACTTAAAGTTTGTCTCGACGAACTTTCGCATCTAGTTAAGTTGGCTTGAGAAAGCCAACATATTGAAATCCTATTTAAACTTATTATTATTATTATTATTATTATTCTTCTTACCAAAAAATTACACTCAATCTCCTCCTAGAGCTTTAACTCTACATACTCCAAACTCGGCTCAGACCTTCAAACTGTTCTGACTCGAGTTGCTTTATCTTTTCAGACTGATCGGACTTACGGTTTTCCTACAAATGACGATCAAAACTCGGAAAAACTCCCATTGACTTAACATTGGGCATTCTAAAAAAATTCAAACTCACCAACCGACAAAAATTTAAATCTAAATCCCTTGAAAACTAATTCAAACTGCCATTCTATATATATTAGCCAATGAAACTCATTTAAACTAATAAACTCTAATCTCATACACTTATAAACTAATTAACTTAAATTTAATAACTAATTAACTAATAAACTCATGAATTCATAGACTTATGAACTCTTAAACTCATAAATTAATAAATTCTGAACTCTAAACTCATTTAAACTTATAAACTCTAAACTCAAAAACTTGTACACTTATAAACTCTAAACTCATAAACTCTGAGTGTGTGTGTGTGTGTGTGTGTGTGTGTGTGTGTCTGAGTGAGTGTGTGAGCGAGGTAGTCTGTGTGAGAGTGTGTGTGTGTGTGTGTGTGTGTGTGTGTGTGTGTGTGTGTGTGTGTGTGTGTGTGTGTGTGTGTGTTTGTTTGTTTGTATCTATCTAACTTATTTATATATCTATCATAAACTTCAAACTACTTTAAACTACTTTAAACTTCAAACCAATTTAAACTTCTTAAGTTTAAAGCTCCCAGCTCCCAAGCAACTCCATAGCAACCAAACTTGAGTACCCTAGCAACCGTTTTGCAAGACCTATATCTCTGTATCAGAACATCGTATAGAGATGAGGTTTGGCTCTTTTGACTCATGCTAGCAAACAGCACTTCCAACATGCTACATATGCTAGCAGTGAATAGCTACATGCTAATAGCGATTAGTTAAGTGTTAAATCATGCCAAGATCATGCTAAGAACTCTATAAAAACTCCATAGTAACCATCTGTGATAACTACCAACCACCTAGTAACACCATATCAACTGCCCTGAATACCATAGCAACCCCCCAGAACACCCTAGCAACCGCCTAGCAACCACCCAAAAGACCCTAGCAACCACCCAGAACACCGTAGCAACCACCCAAAAGACCCTAGCAACCACCCAAAAGACCCTAGCAACCGCCTAGCAACCACCCAAAAGACCCTAGCAACCACCCAGAACACCGTAGCAACCACCCAAAAGACCCTAGCAACCGCCTAGCAACCACCCAAAAGACCCTAGCAACCACCCAGAATACCCTAGCAACCACCCAAAACAGCCTAGCAACCACCCAGAACACCCTGGCCACCACCTAGCAACCACCCAGAATACCTTAGCAACGCCTAGCAACGCCATAGCAACCACCCATAACACCCTAGCAACTGCCTAGCAACCACCCAGAACACCCTAGCAACCACCCAAAATACCCTAGCAACCGCCTAGCAACCACCCAAAACCGCCTAGCAACCACCCAAAACACCCTAGCAACCGCCTAGCAACCACCCAAAATACCCTAGCAACCACCCAAAAGACCCTAGCAACCACCCAAAATATCCTAGCAACCACACAAAACACCCTAGCAACCGCCTAGCAACCACACAAAAGACCCTGGCAACCGCCTAGCAACCACCCAAAACACCCTAGCAACCACCCAAAACACCCTAGCAACCACCCAAAATACCCTAGCAACCGCCTAGCAACCACCCAGAATACCTTAGCAACCGCCTAGCAACACCATAGCGACCACCCATAACATCCTAACAACCGCCTAGCAAAAAACTTTCCGGTCCAAACTTTCTCAAGCCAACTTAAAGTTTGTCTCGACGAACTTTCGCATCTAGTTATTATTATTATTCTTCTTACCAAAAAATTACACTCAATCTCCTCCTAGAGCTTTAACTCTACATACTCCAAACTCGGCTCAGACACTCAAACTGTTCTGACTCGAGTTGCTTTATCTTTTCAGACTGATCGGACTTACGATTTTCCTACAAATGATGATCAAAACTCGGAAAAACTCCCATTGACTTGCATTGGGGAGTTCTAAAAAAATTCAAATCCAGATTCAAACTGACCAACCGACAAAAATTCAAATCTAAATACCTTGAAGACTAAACCAAACTGCCGTTCTATATATATTAGCCAATGAAACTCATTTAAACTAATAAACTCTAATCTCATACATTTATAAACTAATTAACTTAAATTTAATAACTAATTAACTAATAAACTCATGAATTCATAGACTTATGAACTCTTAAACTCATAAATTAATAAACTCTGAACTCTAAACTCATTTAAACTTATAAACTCTAAACTCAAAAACTCATACACTTATAAACTCATCAGTTTATACACTTATAAACTCTAAACTCATAAACTCTGAGTGTGTGTGTGTGTGTGTGTCTGAGTGAGTGTGTGAGTGAGGTAGTCTGTGTGAGTGTGTGTGTGTGTGTGTGTGTGTGTGTGTGTGTATCTATCTAACTTATTTATCTATCTATCTCTCTGTCATAAACTTCAAACTACTTTAAACTTTAAACCAATTTAAACTTCTTAAGTTCAAAGCTCCCAGCTCCCAAGCAACTCCATAGCAACCAAACTTGAGTACCCTAGCAACCATTTTGCAAGACCTATATCTCTGTATCAGAACATCGTATAGAGATGAGGTTTGGCTCTTTTGACTCATGCTAGCAAACAGCACTTCCAACATGCTACATATGCTAGCAGTGAATAGCTACATGCTAATAGCGATTAGTTAAGTGTTAAATCATGCCAAGATCATGCTAAGAACTCTATAAAAACTCCATAGTAACCATCTGTGACAACTACCAACCACCTAGTAACACCATATCAACCGCCCTGAATACCATAGCAACCCCCCAGAACACCCTAGCAACCGCCTAGCAACCACTCAAAAGACCCTAGCAACCCCCCAGAAACCCTAGCAACCGCCTAGCAACCACCCAAAACACCCTAGCAACCACCCAAAACACCCTAGCAACCGCCTAGCAACCACCCAAAAGACCCTAGCAACCACCTAAAAGACCCTAGCAACCACCCAAAATATCCTAGCAACTGCCTAGCAACCACCCAAAAGACCCTAGCAACCACCAGAAATATCCTAGCAACCGCCTAGCAACCACCCAGAATATCCTAGCAACCACCCAAAACAGCCTAGCAACAACCCAGAACACCCTAGCAACCGCCTAGCAACCACCCAAAACACCCTAGCAACCGCCTAGCAACCACCCAAAAGACCCTAGCAACCACCCAAAACACCCTAGCAACCGCCTAGCAACCACCCAAAAGACCCTAGCAACCACCCAAAATATCCTAGCAACTGCCTAGCAACCACCCAAAAGACCCTAGCAACCACCAGAAATATCCTAGCAACCGCCTAGCAACCACCCAGAATATCCTAGCAACCACCCAAAACAGCCTAGCAACAACCCAGAACACCCTAGCAACCGCCTAGCAACCACCCAAAAGACCCTAGCAACCGCCTAGCAACCACCCAGAACACCCTAGCAACCACCCAAAAGACCCTAGCAACCACCCAAAATACCCTAGCAACCGCCTAGCAACCACCCAAAAGACCCTAGCAACCATCCAAAAGACCCTAGCAACCGCCTAGCAACCACCCAAAATATCCTAGCAACCACCCAAAACACCCTAGCAACCGCCTAGCAACCACCCAAAAGACCCTAGCAACCACCCAGAACACCGTAGCAACCACCCAAAAGACCCTAGCAACCACCCAGAAACCCTAGCAACCGCCTAGCAACCACCCAAAACACCCTAGCAACCACCCAAAACACCCTAGCAACCGCCTAGCAACCACCCAAAAGACCCTAGCAACCACCCAGAACACCCTAGCAACCGCCTAGCAACCACCCAAAAGACCCTAGCAGCCATCCAAAAGACCCTAGCAACCGCCTAGCAACCACCCAAAATATCCTAGCAACCACCCAAAACACCCTAGCAACCGCCTAGCAACCACCCAAAAGACCCTAGCAACCACCCAAAACAGCCTAGCAACCATCCAAAAGACCCTAGCAACCGCATAGCAACCACCCAAAATATCCTAGCAACCACCCAAAACACCCTAGCAACCGCCTAGCAACCACCCAAAAGACCCTAGCAACCACCCAAAACAGCCTAGCAACCACCCAGAACACCCTAGCCACCACCTAGCAACCACCCAGAATACCTTAGCAACGCCTAGCAACACCATAGCAACCACCCATAACACCCTTGCAACTGCCTAGCAACCACCCAGAATACCTTAGCAACGCCTAGCAACACCATAGCAACCACCCATAACACCCTAGCAACCGCCTAGCAACCACCCAGAACACCCTAGCAACCACCCAAAATATCCTAGCAACCACCCAAAACACCCTAGCAACCGCCTAGCAACCACCCAAAAGACCCTAGCAACCGCCTAGCAACCACCCAAAAGACCCTAGCAACCACCAAAAATATCCTAGCAACCACCCAGAACACCCTAGCAACCGCCTAGCAACCACACAAAAGACCCTAGCAACCACCCAAAACACCCTAGCAACCACCCAGAACACACTAGCAACCACCCAAAATACCCTAGCAACCGCCTAGCAACCACCCAGAATACCTTAGCAACCGCCTAGCAACACCATAGCGACCACCCATAACATCCTAACAACCGCCTAGCAAAAAACTTTCCGGTCCAAACTTTCTCAAGCCAACTTAAAGTTTGTCTCGACGAACTTTCGCATCTAGTTAAGTTGGCTTGAGAAAGCCAACTTACTGAAATCCTATTTAAACTTATTATTATTAAGTTGGCTTGAGAGAGCCAACTTACTGAAATCCTATTTAAACTTATTATTATTATTATTATTATTATTCTTCTGTTAAAAACTGTTGACTCAAACTCGTCCTAGAGCTTTAACTCTACATACTCCAAACTCGGCTCACACACTCAAACTGATCTGAAGTTAGTTGCTTTATCTTTTCAGACTGATCGGACTTACGGTTTTCCTACAAATGATGATCAAAACTCGGAAAAACTCCCATTGACTTACAATGGGGAGTTCTAAAAAATTCAAATTTAGATTCAAACTCACCAACCGACAAAAATTTAAATCTAAACACCTTGAAGACTAAACCAAACTGCCGTTCTATATACTATATGAGTCATTGAGGCTCATTTAAACTAATAAACTCTAAACTCATACACTTATAAACTAATTAACTTATAAACTCATGAATTCATAGACTTATGAACTCTTAAACTCATAAATTAATAAACTCTGAACTCTTAAACTCATTTAAACTTATAAACTCTAAACTCATTAAAACTTATACACTCTAAACTCATTTAAAACTTATAAACTCTGAACTCAAAAACTCTTACACTTATAAACTCATCAATTTATACACTTATAAACTCTAAACTCATAAACTCTGAGTGTGTGTGTGTGTGTGTGTGTGTGTGTGTGTGAACACACACACACACACACACACACACACACACACACTCTAAACTCATTTAAACTTAAACTCTAAACTCATTTAAACTTGTAAACTCAAAACTCGTAAACTACTTTAAACTACAAACCACTTTAAACTTCTTAAGTTTAAAGCTTCCAGCTCCCAAGCAACTCCATAGCAACCAAACTTGAGTACCCTAGCAACCGTTTTGCAAGACCTATATCTCTGTATCAGAACATCGTATAGAGATGAGGTTTGGCTCTTTTGACTCATGCTAGCAAACAGCAATTCCAACATGCTACACATGCTAGCAGTGAATAGCTACATGCTAATAGCGATTAGTTAAGTGCTATATCATGCCAAGATCATGCTAAGAACTCTATAAAGACTCCATAGTAACCATCTGAGACAACTACCAACCACCTAGTAACACCATAGCAACCACCCAGAACACCCTAGCAACCACCTAGCAACCACCCAGAATACCCTAGCAACACCATAGCAACCACAAAAACACCCTAGCAACCACCTAGCAACATGATAGCAGCCACCCAGAACACCCTAGCAACCGCCTAGCAACACCATAGCGACCACCAAAACACCCTAGCAACAGCATAGCAACCACCCAGAACAACCTAGTAACCGCCTAGCAACATCCTAGCAACCACCAAAACACCCCAGCAACATCCTAGCAACCACCCAGAATACCGTAGCAACCGCCTAGCAACACCATAGCAACCACCAAAACACCCTAGCAACCGCCTAGCAACATCATAGCAACCACCCAGAACACCCTAGCAACCACCCAAAACACCCTAGCAACCGCCTAAGAACCACCCAGAATACCCTAGCAACCGCCTAGCAACAGCATAGCAACCACCCAGAACACCCTAGCAACCGCCTAGCAACCACCCAGAATACCCTAGCAACCACCTAGCAACACCATAGCAACCACCCAGAACACCCTAGCAACCGCCTAGCAACCACCCAAAACACCCTAGCAACCACCCAGAATACCCTAGCAACCGCCTAGTAACACCATAGCAACCACCTAGTAACACCATAGCAACCACCCAGAACACCCTAGCAACCACCTAGCAACCACCCAGAACACCCTAGCAACCACCCAGAACACCCTAGCAACCGCCTAGCAACAACCTAGCAACCACCCAGAACACCCTAGCAACCACCCAGAATACCCTAGCAACCGCCTAGCAACACCATAGCAACCACCCAGAAGACCCTAGCAACCACCCAGAATACCCTAGCAACCGCCTAGCAACACCATAGCAACCACCCAGAACACCCTAGCAACCCACTAGAAAACCCCCAACAACTTTTTAACTATAAACTACTTTAAACTTTAAACTACTTTTAACTTCAAACCGATTTAAACTTTAAACTAAATTAAACTTCAAACTACTTTAAACTTTAAACTAAATTAAACTTCAAACTTCTTTAAACTTTAAACTAAATTAAACTTCAAACTACTTTAATCTTCAAACTACTTTAAACTTTAAACTTTCCAGTCCAAACTTTCTCAAGCCAACTTAAAGTTTGTCTCGACGAACTTTCGCATCTAGTTATTATTATTATTCTTCTGTGAAAAACTGTTGACTCAAACTCGTCCTAGAGCTTTAACTCTACATACTCCAAACTCGGCTCAGACACTCAAACTGATCTGAAGTTAGTTGCTTTATCTTTTCAGACTGATCGGACTTACGGTTTTCCTACAAATGACGTTCAAAACTCGGAAAAACTCCCATTGACTTACATTGGGGAGTTCTAAAAAATTCAAATCCAGATTCAAACTCACCAACCGACAAAAATTCAAATCTAAACACCTTGAAGACTAAACCAAACTGCCGTTCTATATATATTAGCCAATGAAACTCATTTAAACTAATAAACTCTAATCTCATACACTTATAAACTAATTAACTTAAATTTAATAACTAATTAACTAATAAACTCATGAATTCATAGACTTATGAACTCTTAAACTCATAAATTAATAAACTCTGAACTCTAAACTCATTTAAACTTATAAACTCTAAACTCAAAAACTCGTACACTTATAAACTCATCAGTTTATTCACTTATAAACTCTAAACTCATAAACTCTGAGTGTGTGTGTGTGTGTGTCTGAGTGAGTGAGTGTGTGAGCGAGGTAGTCTGTGAGTGTGTGTGTGTGTGTGTGTGTGTGTGTGTGTATCTATCTAACTTATTTATCTATCTATCTCTCTGTCATAAACTTCAAACTACTTTAAACTTTAAACCAATTTAAACTTCTTAAGTTTAAAGCTCCCAGCTCCCAAGCAACTCCATAGCAACCAAACTTGAATACCCTAGCAACCGTTTTGCAAGACCTATATCTCTGTATCAGAACATCGTATAGAGATGAGGTTTGGCTCTTTTGACTCATGCTAGCAAACAGCACTTCCAACATGCTACATATGCTAGCAGTGAATAGCTACATGCTAATAGCGATTAGTTAAGTGTTAAATCATGCCAAGATCATGCTAAGAACTCTATAAAAACTCCATAGTAACCATCTGTGACAACTACCAACCACCTAGTAACACCATATCAACCGCCCTGAATACCATAGCAACCCCCCAGAACACCCTAGCAACCGCCTAGCAACCACCCAAAAGACCCTAGCAACCACCCAGAACACCGTAGCAACCACCCAAAAGACCCTAGCAACCACCCAAAACACCCTAGCAACCGCCTAGCAACCACCCAAAAGACCCTAGCAACCACCCAAAACACCCTAGCAACCGCCTAGCAACCACCCAAAAGACCCAAGCAACCACCAGAAATATCCTATCAACCGCCTAGCAACCACCCAAAAGACCCTAGCAACCACCAGAAATATCCTAGCAACCGCCTAGCAACCACCCAGAATATCCTAGCAACCACCCAAAACAGCCTAGCAACCACCCAGAACACCCTAGCAACCGCCTAGCAACCACCCAAAAGACCCTAGCAACCGCCTAGCAACCACCCAGAACACCCTAGCAACCACCCAAAAGACCCTAGCAACCACCCAAAAGACCCTAGCAACCACCCAAAAGACCCTAGCAACCGCCTAGCAACCACCCAAAACACCCTAGCAACACCATAGCAACCACCCAGAACACCCTAGCAACTGCCTAGCAACCACCCAGAACACCCTAGCAACCACCCAAAATACCCTAGCAACTGCCTAGCAACCACCTAAAAGACCCTAGCAACCACCGAAAATACCCTAGCAACCGCCTAGCAACCACCCAAAAGACCATAACAACCACCCAAAATACCCTAGCAACCGCCTAGCAACCACCCAAAAGACCCTAGCAACCACCCAAAATATCCTAGCAACCGCCTAGCAACCACCCAGAATACCCTAGCAACCACCCAAAATATCCTAGCAACCGCCTAGCAACCACCCAGAACACCCTAGCAACCACCCAAAAGACCCTAGCAACCAACCAAAATATCCTAGCAACTGCCTAGCAACCACCCAGAACACCCTAGCAACCACCTAAAATACCCTAGCAACCGCCTAGCAACCACCCAGAACACCATAGTAACCACCCAAAATACCCTAGCAACCACCCAAAACATCCTAGTAACCACTCATAACACCCTAGCAACCGCCTAGCAACCACCCAGAACACCCTAGCAACCGCCCAAAATACCCTCGCAACACCATAGCAACCACCCATAACATCCTAGCAACCGCCCAGCAAAAAAACGTTCTCCTCCAAACTTTCTCAAGCCAACTTAAAGTTTGTCTCGACGAACTTTCGCATCTAGTTATTATTATTATTCTTCTGTTAAAAACTGTTGACTCAAACTCGTCCTAGAGCTTTAACTCTACATACTCCAAACTCGGCTCACACACTCAAACTGATCTGAAGTTAGTTGCTTTATCTTTTCAGACTGATCGGACTTACGGTTTTCCTACAAATGACGATCAAAACTCGGAAAAACTCCCATTGACTTACAATGGGGAGTTCTAAAAAATTCAAATCCAGATTC
>NC_140216.1:18886657-18943757 GCF_951802725.1 Rutilus rutilus
AAACTCACCAACCGACAAAAATTTTAATCTAAACACCTTGAAGACTAAACCAAACTGCCGTTCTATATACTATATGAGTCATTGAGGCTCATTTTTAAACTAATAAACTCTAAACTCATACACTTATAAACTAATTAACTTATAAACTCATGAATTCATAGACTTATGAACTCTTAAACTCATAAATGAATAAACTCTGAACTCTTAAACTCATTTAAACTTATAAACTCTAAACTCATTAAAACTTATACACTCTAAACTCATTTAAAACTTATAAACTCTAAACTCAAAAACTCTTACACTTATAAACTCATCAATTTATACACTTATAAACTCTAAACTCATAAACTCTGAGTGTGTGTGTGTGTGTGTGTGAACACACACACACACACACACACACTCTAAACTCATTTAAACTTAAACTCTAAACTCATTTAAACTTGTAAACTCAAAACTCGTAAACTACTTTAAACTTCAAACCACTTTAAACTTCTTAAGTTTAAAGCTTCCAGCTCCCAAGCAACTCCATAGCAACCAAACTTGAGTACCCTAGCAACCGTTTTGCAAGACCTATATCTCTGTATCAGAACATCGTATAGAGATGAGTTTTGGCTCTTTTGACTCATGCTAGCAAACAGCACTTCCAACATGCTACACATGCTAGCAGTGAATAGCTACATGCTAATAGCAATTAGTTAAGTGTTAAATCATGCCAAGATCATGCTAAGATCTCTATAAAAACTCCATAGTAACCAGTGTTGGGTAAGTTACTTAAAAAAAGTAATTAGTTATAGTTACTAGTTACTTCTCACAAAAAGTAACTGCGTTAGTAACTGAATTACATCATTACAAAAGTAACTAATTACTAGGGAAAGTAACTATTGCGTTACTTAAAAAAAATTAAAAAAAAAGTTTAAATATAAGAAATTTCTTGGATACCCCCAATATGAAATGTTAAATGAATGAAATGGACACTAAATAGAACATCTTATTATTATTAAACATCGTACACTAATCTACACTATTTTAATGTTGCTGTGGGACAATGTGAGAGACAACTATTAAATTAAATATTAAAATATTATCATTACTATAGTGGAACAACAAAATAATAGATGGTTTAGAACTTTTAATATTTATTGCACAGACCACAACTGGCCAACAAATAAGTCTAAAAATAAATCATGCTTCTTAAGAAATGTACCAAAAATAAATAAATAGTAGCCTTATAAAAATATTCATTCACATACACTAGTGCATATAATTAAAATGATAAAACTCACACACCTTTACAACTGGTAGACATTCTGTATAGTCTACTTGAAGTTTTTTCTTCCTCACAATAGTAAGTTTAACAAAAAGTGCTCTCATAATACTGAACAATGTATCAACATAAATAATAATAATACAATATAATCTTTTGTGGGTTTATTTTTATAACCTACAGAGAACGTCATCATCAGAGGTTATTTATTTTAGTCAAATTCTAGTCATGTTTGCCGCACGTGTTCACAACCGTCAAACAAATATGTTTGAACGTTCCCTGCAGGTTATTTTTGAGTTTATGTTATATAAACTAATTAAAACATTGCATATGATACCAATATGCTACATATATTATTCTAATGCTGAAATGTGTAATTTTTTTATAAATAAAGTATTTATGATCGGACACATTCGGTCTCTCTCGCACACTGTCGAGCGCGTTCTCGGACACACTCGGTCTCTCTCGCGCAATGTCGAGCGCGTTCTCGGACACATTCGGTCTCTGCCGCGCACTGTCGAGCGCGTTCTCGGACACATTCGGTCTCTGCCGCGCACTGTCAAACGCGTTCTCGGACACACTCGGTCTCTCTCGCGCACTGTCGAGCGCGCTCGCGGCATTCGCCTCGCTTTTGTCCTGTCCGGCGCCTCATAAACACTCACACACCAGAGAAAAAACTTTGCAGCTCCTATGGCTGAGAGAGAGCCTACTCGGATGAAAACCGCTTCAGTGAGCTCAACTATAGTAACGCCGCATTTTTATTGACAGTAACGGTAACGGCGTTGTAATGGAGGAAGCAGTAATTAGTTTGATTACTCGTTACTGAAAAAAATAACGCCGTTAGTAACGTCGTTTATTTATAACGCCGTTATTCCCATCACTGATAGTAACCATCTGTGACAACTACCAACCACCTAGTAACACCATATCAACCGCCCTGAATACCATAGCAACCACCCAGAACACCCTAGCAACCGCCTAGCAACCACCCAGAACACCCTAGAAACCACCCAAAATACCCTAGCAACCACCCAAAATATCCTAGCAACCACCCAAAACACCCTAGCAACCGCCTAGCAACCACCCAAAAGACCCTAGCAACCACCCAAAATATCCTAGCAACCACCCAAAACACCCTAGCAACCGCCTAGCAACCACCCAAAAGACCCTAGCAACCACCAAAAATATCCTAGCAACCACCGAAAATATCCTAGCAACCGCCTAGCAACCACCCAAAAGACCCTAGCAACTACCCAAAATATCCTAGCAACCGCCTAGCAACTACCCAAAAGACCCTAGCAACCACCCAGAACACCCTAGCAACCGCCTAGCAACCAACCAGAACACCCTAGCAACCACCCAAAATACCCTAGCAACTACCCAAAATATCCTAGCAACCACCCAAAAGACCCTAGCAACCGCCTAGCAACCACCCAAAAGACCCTAGCAACCACCGAAAATATCCTAGCAACCGCCTAGCAACCACCCAAAAGACCCTAGCAACTACCCAAAATATCCTAGCAACTGCCTAGCAACTACCCAAAAGACCCTAGCAACCACCCAGAACACCCTAGCAACCGCCTAGCAACCAACCAGAACACCCTAGCAACCACCCAAAATACCCTAGCAACCACCCAAAAGACCCTAGCAACCACCCAAAATATCCTAGCAACCACCCAGAACACCCTAGCAACCGCCTAGCAACCACCCAGAATACCCTAGCAACACCATAGCAACCAACCAGAATACCCTAGCAACCACCTAACAACACAATAGCAACCATCCAGAATACCCTAGCAACTGCCTAGCAACAACATAGCAACGACCCAGAACACCCTAGCAACAGCCTAGCAACTTTTTTAACTTTAAACTACTTGAAACTTTAAACTACTTTAAACTTCAAACTAATTTAAATTTTAAACTACTTTGAACTTCAAACTACTTTAAACGTCGAAGTACTTTAAACTTCAAACTACTTTCAACTACTTTAAACTTAAAACTAATTCAAACTTTAAACTACTTTAAACTTTAAACTACTTTAACCTTTAAACTGCTTTAAACTTCAAACTACTTTAAACTTCAAACTACTTTCAACTTCAAACTAATTTAAACTTTAAACTAATTTAAACTTCAAACTACTTTAAACTTCAAACTTCTTCAAACTCTCTGGTCCAGCTTTCTCAAGCCAACTTAAAGTTTGTCTCGACGAACTTTTTTTTCTAGTTAAGTTGGCTTGAGAGAGCCAACATATTGAAATCCTATTTAAACTTATTATTATTATTAAGTTGGCTTGAGAGAGCCAACATATTGAAATCCTATTTAAACTTATTATTATTATTATTATTATTCCGAGACTAAAATTTCTATATGAAACTCGTCCTAGAGCTTTAACTCTACATACTCCAAACTCGGCTCAGACACTCACACTGTTCTGACTCGCGTTGCTTTATCTTTTCAGACTGATCGGACTTACGGTTTTCCTACAAATGACGATCAAAACTCGGAAAAACTCCCATTGACTTACATTGGGGAGTTCTAAAAAATTCAAATCCAGATTCAAACTCGCCAACCGACAAAAATTCAAATCTAAATACCTTGAAGACTAAACCAAACTGCCGTTCTATATATATTAGCCAATGAAACTCATTTAAACTAATAAACTCTAATCTCATACATTTATAAACTAATTAACTTAAATTTAATAACTAATTAACTAATAAACTCATGAATTCATAGACTTATGAACTCTTAAACTCATAAATTAATAAACTCTGAACTCTAAACTCATTTAAACTTATAAACTCTAAACTCAAAAACTCATACACTTATAAACTCATCAGTTTATACACTTATAAACTCTAAACTCATAAACTCTGAGTGTGTGTGTGTGTGTCTGAGTGAGTGTGTGAGCGAGGTAGTCTGTGAGTGTGTGTGTGTGTGTGTGTGTGTGTGTGTATGTATCTATCTAACTTATTTATCTATCTATCTCTCTGTCATAAACTTCAAACTACTTTAAACTTCAAACCAATTTAAACTTCTTAAGTTTAAAGCTCCCAGCTCCCAAGCAACTCCATAGCAACCAAACTTGAGTACCCTAGCAACCGTTTTGCAAGACCTATATCTCTGTATCAGAACATCGTATAGAGATGAGGTTTGGCTCTTTTGACTCATGCTAGCAAACAGCACTTCCAACATGCTACATATGCTAGCAGTGAATAGCTACATGCTAATAGCGATTAGATAAGTGTTAAATCATGCCAAGATCATGCTAAGAACTCTAGAAAAACTCCATAGTAACCATCTGTGACAACTACCAACCACCTAGTAACACCATATCAACCGCCCTGAATACCATAGCAACCCCCCAGAACACCCTAGCAACCGCCTAGCAACCACCCAAAAGACCCTAGCAACCACCCAGAACACCGTAGCAACCACCCAAAAGACCCTAGCAACCACACAAAACACCCTAGCAACCGCCTAGCAACCACCCAAAAGACCCTAGCAACCACCCAAAACACCCTAGAAACCGCCTAGCAACCACCCAAAAGACCCTAGCAACCACCCAAAATATCCTATCAACCGCCTAGCAACCACCCAAAAGACCCTAGCAACCACCAGAAATATCCTAGCAACCGCCTAGCAACCACCCAGAATATCCTAGCAACCACCCAAAACAGCCTAGCAACCACCCAGAACACCCTAGCAACCGCCTAGCAACCACCCAAAAGACCCTAGCAACCGCCTAGCAACCACCCAGAACACCCTAGCAACCACCCAAAAGACCCTAGCAACCGCCTAGCAACCACCCAAAAGACCCTAGCAACCGCCTAGCAACCACCAAGAACACCCTAGCAACCACCCAAAAGACCCTAGCAACCACCCAAAAGACCCTAGCAACCGCCTAGCAACCACCCAAAAGACCCTAGCAACCACCCAAAAGACCCTAGCAACCGCCTAGCAACCACCCAAAACACCCTAGCAACCGCCTAGCAACCACCCAAAAGACCCTAGCAACCACCAAAAATATCCTAGCAACCACCCAGAACACCCTAGCAACCACCTAGCAACCGCCTAGCAACCACACAAAAGACCCTAGCAACAGCCTAGCAACCACCCAAAATACCCTAGCAACCGCCTAGCAACCACCCAAAATACCCTAGCATCCGCCTAGCAACACCATAGCGACCACCCATAACATCCTAGCAACCGCCTAGCAAAAAAACGTTTTGGTCCAAACTTTCTCAAGCCAACTTAAAGTTTGTCTCGACGAACTTTCGCATCTAGTTATTATTATTATTCCGAGACTAAAATTTCTATATGAAACTCGTCCTAGAGCTTTAACTCTACATACTCCAAACTCGGCTCAGACACTCAAACTGTTCTGACTCGCGTTGCTTTATCTTTTCAGACTGATTGGACTTACGGTTTTCCTACAAATGACGATCAAAACTCGGAAAAACTCCCATTGACTTACAATGGGGAGTTCTAAAAAATTCAAATCCAGATTCAAACTCACCAACCGACAAAAATTTAAATCTAAACACCTTGAAGACTAAACCAAACTGCCGTTCTATATATGAAGAGTTTCGTTGCAAAACGAGATATATCCATTTTGAGAAATGTTGGTTATTTGACATTATTATTTAAGACATCAACAGTGAAGTTCATTCACAATTTTTTGTACATTAAACTATTACTTGAGCTCAGTGAAGGCCAGGGACACAATATTCTTCAAATCCAGAATATTTATTATTTTATTTTATGTCCATAAATAGTTCATAAATAAGTCAAAAACCATGCCAAAATGCAACATATTTATCTTAACATTGTCAAACATCTTAAATTGGTAAAAAAAAAAATACATCATAAATATATGGAATAGTATTTACAAAGATTGATTAATAATAATAAGATTCTGAGTTAGTTTTGGCCAGAACATACACAACATAATTTTTTTTTTTTTTTTTTTTTTGCAAAACGCTACATATCCACCATAGGCTATATTCTACTACTGTAATACCATTGAAGAAATCTTTTGGATCATCAGTGGGAAAATTAACAATAATTTATCAATTAATCGTAAATATTCATAATATTCAAAAACATAATGCCATAATAAACATAATGTGACTATGGCGTGTGCCAGTAATCCAGGGCAGTCCCTGAATGAAAAGGTCGGATAACAACGTAAGGACGTCTGTGTGCTTGTGCTTCACGTAGGGACAGTGGGCATTAAAAAAAAAAAAAAAAAAAAAAAAACACCGTTGCGCTGCCTGGCTAGCTGAGCTGTCAGAGCAAATAAACTGCAGGATGTTTATCGTTTCAACCATCCTTAAACAGCTTCGTGATTAGTTACAATTTAGATAAGTAAGATTAAGTTAGTTATAGATAAACGACTTGTAGCTTGTTACAGAAAGAGTGGAGGCTCCTTCCACACCGCTGCTGAAAACCAAACCTGTATGATCAGATCCATAACGTTAGCTTGACTCTGAAGCTTTGATTCTCTGACTGACAGACAGCTGTTGAGCAGTGACGTAGCCTACGTGACTGACAGCTCGCCGCCTACAGTATAAACAATTAAATGGTAAACGTTTTTTAGTTAGCCTATTGAATCCTCTTTTTAAAAATATATGTTTTATGTTTTGATATTATCGTTAAATCACTGAGCAAACTCGGAGCACTTCACCGGCGGTGACTCTCTCCTCGCTTGACATCCTGAGCTCGCGCAGCATCCTGAACGTTCTATAGCCTAACCGTTATATTGCACTTTGTAAAGAAACTGGGCTGGCGGATATCGCGTTTTGTGAAAAAATACATTTTGTAGTAGGCTTAAAATGTACATTTTTAAATCTTATTAATGGCAGCAATTCACACATAGATTAAGGTACATCTGAACAGTGATTTCCAATAATAAAATCCAAATGTCAAAAAATGGCGTTTATCGCGTTTTGCAACCGAACTCTTCATATATTAGCCAATGAAACTCATTTAAACTAATAAACTCTAATCTCATACATTTATAAACTAATTAACTTAAATTTAATAGCTAATTAACTAATACACTCATGAATTCATAGACTTATGAACTCTTAAACTCATAAATTAATAAACTCTGAACTCTAAACTCATTTAAACTTATAAACTCTAAACTCAAAAACTCGTACACATATAAACTCTAAACTCATAAACTCTGAGTGTGTGTGTGTGTGTTGAGTGAGGTAGTCTGAGTGTGTGTGTGTGTGTGTGTGTGTGTGTGTTTGTGTGTATCTATCTAACTTATTTATATATCTATCATAAACTTCAAACTACTTTAAACTACTTTAAACTTCAAACCACTTTAAACTTCTTAAGTTTAATGCTTCCAGCTCCCAAGCAACTCCATAGCAACCAAACTTGAGTACCCTAGCAACCGTTTTGCAAGACCTATATCTCTGTATTTGAACATCGTATAGAGATGAGGTTTGGCTCTTTTGACTCATGCTTGCAAACAGCACTTCCAACATGCTACACATGCTAGCAGTGAATAGCTACATGCTAATAGCAATTAGTTAAGTGTTAAATCATGCCAAGATCCCAGCCAGCAATGACACGTGGGGCCCAGATGGGTTAACTACGGGTTCCATGGGTACTGTGTGGGCATGGGCTTTGGCTGGGTGAAATCAGCGGGTCCCATGTAGGTTTTGTAGTACGAGTCCCACATAGGAAGCCCATATGAGCTGATTACATGGGCCCCATAAGGGACAGGCATGGGCCAAGTGGGCATGGGTTTGATCTGGGAACACATATATGGGTCTTGCATAACATATTTATGGGCCGAGTGGGCATGGGTTTGATCTGGGAACACATATATGGGTCTTGCATGACATATTTATGGGCCAAGTGGGCATGGGTTTGAACTGAGAACGCATATATGGGTCCTGCATGGTTTATTTATGGGCCGAGTGGGCATGGGTTTGATCTGGGAACACATATATGGGTCCTGCATAGAATTTTTATGGGCCAAGTGGCCATGGGTTTGAACTGGGAACACATATATGGGTCCTGCATAGCATATTTATGGGCCAAGTGGCCATGGGTTTGAACTGGGAACACATATATGGGTCCTGCATAGCATATTTATGGGCCAAGTGGGCATGGGTTTGATCTGGGAACACATATATGGGTCTTGAATGGCATATTTATGGTCCAAGTGGGCATGGGTTTGAACTGGGAACACATATATGGGTCTTGAATGGCATATTTATGGTCCAAGTGGGCATGGGTTTGAACTGGGAACACATATATGGGTCCTGCATGGTACATTTATGGGCAAAGTGGGCATGGGTTTCAACTGGGATAATATATATAAAAATATATTTTTGATTTATTTACCGGTATGTTGTGACATTGGAATTGTTTTTTAAAGATTATGTTTGTTGTTCGATGTAACAATTTTGTATTAATGTATTTTTTGGAGAGCTGTTTTTTTTTTCAGAGATTTTTTTTAAATTTAAATATATTTTTGATTTGTTTACCGGTATATTGTTGTGACGACCACAAAAGTGTTGTATTTGTGTTTTAAGAATATTCACAATTATTGTCTTTTATTTGAAACAAGTGATTGTATTTAAAAAAAAAAAAACAAGTATCCCAATTGTTTTATTTTTAATGTGAATTTTCGTGACTTAAAGTGAATTGTGTAGTGTTTGCTCCAGGCCAGTAGGGGCAGTGTAGAGTGACGAGTTACTGTAGCTGCGTGAGTTGCGGGTTTCTCATTACTGCAGAGAGCTCGAAACTGATAACACTGTCTCCTCGTTTCTCTCCTGTTTTACAGGTGGGTAAATGTATAAAAACACCCCAGAAGTAGCATTTATCTATGCTGGAATGTATGTGAGATATGAGTGAACTGTTTTTAGTGAAATGAGTTTCGTTAGGGTCTGTTTTTGATTTAGTTTGAAATGAGTTGAAACGAGAGGGCAAAGTTCTACAGAGTAACGGTCGAGAGACATTACTAGAGAGCAAGTCAGCTCAACGCACACTTTCCCCGTGTATATGATATTTTTTTGAGCTTGTAATGTTAACAGATATGTTTAGCTCACTGTATGTCAGTTCCCTTACGAGAACGTTCTCTCGTACTGCGTTGCAAACGCTGTGGGAAAACTCCTTTTCTCGAGAATATTGAAGCCTTTATTTTAAAACGCATTGCTGCAGCATAAGCGAGAGCATCAAGCTCGCGCGAGCTAGCTGATAGGCTGTGCTGCAGGCAACTGCACGAACCAATGGCGAGAGAGCAGAGGCGCGTGAACCAATCAGAGAGCTTGGCGCCCTGCCATACTCGAGCGCGCCAAATAGGGCGTGGCAGGAGAGTATAAATACAGAGAAATCTCGCCATAAAACAGATCTAATCTCCTTCAGCTTCGAGACTCACCTCTTCGCTGAAATCTCCAGAGAGAAGCCGCTCGTCGTGGAAAAGCCCTTCAGCGGAACAGCTTCGCGTCTTGGCAGATCTTCATTGCATCGCCGGCTGAGCGTTTCCCTGTGGCATCCGACGAGTATCCTTGTTTGCTATCTCACAAAAGAGCAAATCGCTGTTTTCACAGCGCGCAAACGGCGTTGATTCAAATGCCCGTTTGTGATTCCTGCGGGGTTTCCCTGCACGTGTCTGATAGACACACACTGTGTGCTGTCTGCCTCGGTCCTGAGCACACCGAGTCAGCGCTCACTAAAGGCGGCTGTCCACACTGTGACAGCATGACCATGGCGGTTCTCCGGTCACGTTTCACCCTCGCTACTTCAGAGGGTGAACCCGCTTCACTTCCGTCTTCGGCGCCCCACGAGCCCCGTAGGAAGAAGCGACGAGATCAGAGGATCCCTGAAAGCGGTGAGGTTGAAGAGCTCACGCCGGGTCTCTCCCCGCGTGCTTCGCCCTCCCCCCCATCTCCGGTTCTGTTCGCGAGGAGCGATCAACGCCCCTCTCTCGAAGCGGTGGGACTCGTTTCCTTTGGCGGATCCGCGGAGGATGATGACGCAGTTTCTGTGGCGGCATCTGAGAGCGAGGAATGGTCGGGCTCTGCGGACCCCACCCCCTCCTCTCTGTGTGATCGTCCTGACGCACGTGCGAGCATTGACGCCGAACTTTTCCGTGTCATGTCTCGCGCTGTCGACGAACTAGGACTCAACTGGCTTTCCCCAGCTGAACCTACGAGAGGCCGCCTCGACGAGTGGTACCTGCCGGGCCGCCAACAGGCCCCCCGTCAGCGCGCCGCCCCCTTTCTGCCGGAGGTTCACGAGGAGCTCACTAAAAGCTGGCGCGCGCCCTTTTCAGCGCGTACGCGCTCTTCAGCTTCTCATACTCTCTCCTCTGTCGACGGCGCTGAAGAGAAGGGCTACGTGTCTCTTCCCCCCATCGAGGAAGCGGTCGCCGTTCATTTGTGCCCTCCCACTGCAGGCAGTTGGAGGTCCAAAATGGCGCTGCCTTCTAAGCCTTGCAGGGCTACCTCAGCTTTGGCCGCCCGCGCCTATACCGCCGCTGGCCAAGCTGCTTCGGGGATTCACGCCATGGCTACACTTCAGGCGTTCCAAGCAAAGCTCCTCCGCTCCTTGGATGAGTCAGGCTCTTTTCCGGACACCCTGAAAGACCTCCGTAGTGCTTCAGATTTGGCGCTTCGGGCCACGAAGACCACCGCACAAGCCCTCGGCCGCAGTATGGCCAGTTTGATTGTGCTTGAGCGCCACCTGTGGCTCAACTTGACGGAGATCAAGGACGCAGATAGAACCGCCTTCTTGGATTCTCCGATCTCCACATCTGGTCTCTTCGGCCCATCTGTTAACGGCTTCGCGGAGCGTTTCACTGAAGCACAGAAGGCTTCAAGTGCTATGAAGCACTTTCTCCCCAAACGCTCCAGCTCGGCTTCACGGCGCCCCAAGAGCGCGCCGCGGCCAGAAAAGTCAGTGCCTCAGGTTCACCAGCCCCGCCCAGCGGCTGAAACCGGTCAGCACCTAAAGCCGGCGAAACGGTACCCGTTCCCCAAGCGCCAGGGGCCCAGGCCGAAGCTCACGCTCGACCACGAGCCTAAGAAGCCGTCCTAACCGACAGGAAGAGGGGTTCATGTCCCGCCGCGGCCGGACCAGCCCCGAAGATCGCTCGAACGCTTCTCACAGCCCCCTCTTCAGCTCAGGCGGCTGGAGTGGTTTTAAATGCAGAAATAGGGCCTGTTATTCTTCATGCACCTCTGCACACAAACGCTGTTTTAACAGCGACCCACAAAAAGCACAAATCGAGCAAAATTTCACTTTCATGTCTAGTCGAGCCCCCGTCTCCAGGCGCTCAGTCTTCAGACATGATTATACCTCTGGTTCATCGGGCTATGGCGTGGCAGGCCATACCCGGAGTCTCAGAGTGGGTAATGAACATTATAAAGCGCGGTTACTCGCTTCAGTTCTCCCGCAGACCACCACGCTTTCGAGCTGTTATTCAAACTTCGGTAAGGAGCACATTGTCCCACGTCCTCCGCACCGAAGTACAGGGTCTGCTGGCAAAGGGGGCTATCGAGAGAGTTCCCGCCGCACTAAGCGAGTCAGGGTTTTACAGCCGTTACTTCCTCGTTCCGAAGAAGGACGGCGGCTTAAGACCCATTTTAGATCTCAGACATCTGAACAAAGCCCTCATGACACGGCCGTTCAGAATGCTTACAACCAAACACATCCTGGCGCAAATTCGCCCAGGCGATTGGTTCTTCTCAGTGGATCTAAAAGACGCGTACTTTCACATACAAGTGAACCCCCACCACAGGCCATTCTTGAGATTCGCCTTCGAGGGGCAGACATACCAGTACACAGTTCTACCTTTTGGACTGGCACTGGCACCTCGTACGTTCACGAAATGCATGGATGCGGCTCTCTCCCCCCTAAGACAGCGGGGAATGCGCATCCTGAACTACCTCGACGACTGGCTCATTTTGACTCAGTCAGAGGCGGAGTCCAATACTCACAAAGCCTGGCTTCTCAGTCATCTGGAATGCCTGGGGCTCAGAGTGAACTTCTCCAAGAGTATTCTGTCGCCCAGTCAACGTATCACGTTCCTGGGAACAGTTCTAGACTCCGTACTTATGAGAGCATGGCCCACATCAACCCGTGCTCTCTCGATCCAGCGGCTCGCCGCGTCGTTCACGAAGGGCGCTTATGTACCCCTTCGAACGTATCAGAGGATTTTGGGCCTTATGGCTTCGGCAGCTTCAGTACTCCAACTAGGCCTACTGCGCATGCGTCCTCTTCAGCTGTGGCTAGCACCTCGGGTGCCCCCTCACGCTTGGCGTTCAGGTATCTTGAATATCAGGGTGGACCAGCATTGCATCCTAGCACTGGCCCCCTGGATGAACGCCAGCTGGTATCAGCAGGGCGTAAGCATGGGAGTGGTCTCAGAAAGGAGGGTCATTTCGACAGACGCCTCCAACTCAGGTTGGGGAGCCCTGTACGAGGGCAGGCCTGCCTCCGGCCTCTGGTCGAGCTCGGAGAAACGCCTACACATAAACTGCCTCGAGATGAGAGCAGTTTTTCTAGCCCTAAAAACCTTCCTTCCACACCTGGCAGGACACCATGTCTTGGTCCGGACGGACAACATGTCGGTGGTGTCCTACATAAATCGCCAGGGCGGCCTCAGATCCCGCAATCTGTTCGCCATAGCGACTCAGCTGCTACTATGGGCTCAGACCAATCTGCGCTCGCTCAGAGCAGCTCACGTGCCGGGCACGTTGAATATAGGAGCAGACATGCTCTCTCGGGGCAACGTTCCCCCAGAGGAATGGTCACTCCACCCCCAGACAGTTCTCCTATTATGGGAAGTCTTCGGGCAGGCAGAGGTAGACCTCTTCGCCTCAGAAAACAACTGTCACTGCCCAATCTTCTTTTCGAAGAAAAGGGACGCGCTGGCCCACGACTGGCCCAATCGTCCCCTTTATGCGTTTCCTCCGGTCTCGATGTTACCTCAGGTCATCGAACGGATCAGGAACACGGGGTGTGCGACCCTCCTGATAGCTCCTCTCTGGCGGTCCCGATCTTGGTTCCCAGAGTTGATGCAGCTGTCTGTTTCAGACCCTTGGCCAATTCCTCTGAGGAGCGACTTATTGGCTCAAGCGAACAGAAGGATCTGGCACCCCCGTCCCGACTTGTGGGCCCTTCATGCTTGGCCACTCAACGGCTACCCCAGGACCTCCCAGAGGGCGTCCTGAATACTATTCTGGAGGCTAGAGCTCCGTCTACTAGACGTCTCTACCACCTTAAATGGTCAGTGTTTTCCAGCTGGTGTCAGGCTCGAAACCTCGACCCGTACACTTGTGAAGTGCCAATGGTTCTTTCCTTTCTCCAAGAGATGCTGGACGCGGGACGTTCCCCGTCAACACTCAAAGTATACGTGGCAGCCATCGCGGCTTTTCACGTTCTGGTGGCTGGCTCTTCTTTGGGAAAATGCGACCTTATTGTTCGCTTCCTTAAAGGAGCTAGGAGGCTCAACCCGCCTCGGCCGCCCTCAGTGCCGGCCTGGGATCTTTCACTGGTTCTACGGGCCCTGAAGGGACCTCCCTTTGAACCTTTAAGGTCAACGGACCTAAAATCCCTTTCCCTGAAAACCGCTCTTTTACTGGCACTGGCGTCAGTCAAAAGAGTAGGGGACTTACACGCGCTTTCCATAAGCGCTTCCTGTCTTGAGTTTGGCCCTAACGACTCTAAAGTCCTTTTAAAGCCAAGACACGGTTATGTGCCTAAAGTGCTCTCTACTCCGTTCAGAGCACAGGTAATTTCGCTGTCAGCTCTCCCAGCTTCGGGGGAAGACAGTGATGCTCACACGCTCTGCCCTGTTAGAGCGTTGAGAATTTACTTGGAGCGTTCAGCCTCATTTAGACAGTCTGAACAGCTCTTTGTCTGTTTCGGGGGCCGAACCAAGGGGTTGCCGGTCACGAAACTCACGCTATCCAGATGGATAGTTGATGCTATTGCTCTTGCATACACCTCACTGGGCCTCTCCTGCCCCATAGGTGTCAGGGCTCACTCTACGAGAGGCATCGCCTCCTCGTGGGCTTGGACTAGTGGTGTCCCTATTGAAGACATTTGTGCGGCGGCAGGCTGGTCAGCTCCGTCCACATTTGCAAGATTTTATAACTTAGAGATCCCGGCTTTACAAGCACGAGTTCTCTCCATCTAACCCTGGCTCTCTGGATCCAGGTTAGTTCTCTAAGTTGTAAGGGAACTTTACATAGGCTGGCCTTTTTGCCCTAGTCTATGTACACGCTATATATCTTTAGGCCCGATGTTCTGGTCTGTGGTATTCTGGCTACTCTTTCTATCCCGGGATCCCTGGATTAGAGTAGTCACGAGACTTAGCACGGCGTTTTAAAAAGTGTTCCCACAGCGTTTGCAACGCAGTACGAGAGAACGTTCTCGTAAGGGAACGTACTTGGTTACTTACGTAACCTCGGTTCCCTTAGAGATAAGGGAACGAGTACTGCGTTGCCCTGCCGTGCTATTCTCGAACATCAGGTATTTTCGTTCAGTCGATTAGACCTGTTTTATGGCGAGATTTCTCTGTATTTATACTCTCCTGCCACGCCCTATTTGGCGCGCTCGAGTATGGCAGGGCGCCAAGCTCTCTGATTGGTTCACGCGCCTCTGCTCTCTCGCCATTGGTTCGTGCAGTTGCCTGCAGCACAGCCTATCAGCTAGCTCGCGCGAGCTTGATGCTCTCGCTTATGCTGCAGCAATGCGTTTTAAAATAAAGGCTTCAATATTCTCGAGAAAAGGAGTTTTCCCACAGCGTTTGCAACGCAGTACTCGTTCCCTTATCTCTAAGGGAACCGAGGTTACGTAAGTAACCAAGTACGTTTCCCACCATCTGTTGGAAATGTTTTTTTGCTCAATGAGTTTATACAAAAATGTTTACAGTTTAAAATGAGGTTAAAAGTTACACTTTAAGCACTTTATGAGTTCTGAGCATGATTTTGCAGTACTGTAATAACATGATACTGATAAAATACTGTGAATGGAAGATTCTAAGTATCTAAAAAAAAAGCTGGTGAATATTACCATTGTCTTTACATTTCATTTTGATAAATAGTATAAAATACAAGCATGAAGAGTAAGTGAACATGCATTTGGTGGAAAGAGGTTTATTTTAATATGGATTTTGCATTGACATGGACACTGAAAATTAATTGTAATGTTAAAAAGACACTGGACATGTAATATGTGAAACATACAATGATACTTAACAATAGAGATGTGATTGCTGAGGAAAATTCAGAAAATAAATTACTGCAGAGAGCTCGAAACTGATAATACTGTCTCCTCGTTTCTCTCCTGTTTTACAGGAATTAATCTGTTATCCACGGTGCCGTTGCTACGGTACCCGTTACATTGTGACATTTAAATTGTTTTTTAAAGATCATTTTGGTTGTTCAATTTAACAATATATTTCTTGCAGTTCAAAGCGTTTTCTTAGATTGTTTCCTTAAAGGAGAACTCCGGTCAATTTTAACATTGAGCTCATTTTTTTGTACATTTGGAGTGCTGTCAGTACAGAGAACAACGACATTGGTGTTGCCTACACCGTGTTATCCTCTTTTTAAAATTTGCACCCTGTTGACTTCAATGGGGCAAGTTTTAAACCTGCTTTTAGCCTCTTAACATCCTTGATGTGTCATTACAAGTGCACAGCCAATGTGAGTGATTCCTTCAGAGTGAACGCGGGTCAATCTGACTGCAGTAGATGTGAAAGATATGGATAAAAATGATATTTATTTAGCCAGCGCTCATACCTGTATTTTAGGGCTGGGCGATATGGACCAAAAGTCATATCCCGATATATTTAGGCTGAATATCGATATACGATATATATCCCGATATTTTTTCCGCAAAGTTAGAGCAAATGTTCAGTCAAAGTCAAAGCCAAATATGACATGTTAAAAGGTAATGAAAATCATACCTGCATTACTTTTATTTCGTGTAATTTACAACGTAACAGCGTTGCATGCTCGTAGTTTATTTTGCACTTGATCAGTGAGGCGATACACAGCGCGCGCACCGCATTTGCGCGTGCGATTGAGTGTGCGCTCCGAGCACAGGATAACGGCTGACAGGACAAGAAAGTCCGTTTTTCTGAGGTGAAAGACTTTATTTCAGCATACACTTATGTCACTGCCTGGTAGTTCTTATTGTGCTGGGGTTTCTGAAGTAGTCATGATTTGCCTCTCGTAACATAACATGCTCTAAACACGCACGCAGAGTGGAAAAGGAGGAGGAGGGGCGGGGAGCAGAGCGCAAATTTGAACTATATCGATATATGCGATATGGTCTAATTTCATATCGCATTTAAAAATATATCGATATATTTTTTATATCGATATATCGCCCAGCCCTACTGTATTTACATCCTGTTTTCGGTCAAAGTCCATAGTAATCAATTGTCGAGTTCACGCACATGATCATAGGTACTAAACCAATGCGCGTGAACTCGACAATCGATTACTATGGACTTTGACCGAAAACAGGATGTAAATAGAGGTATGTGCGCTGGCTTAAATAACATCATTTTTATTCATATCTTTCACATCTACTGCAGTCAGATTCACCCGTGTTTACTCTGAAGGAATCACTCACATTGGCTGTGCACTTGTAATGACACATCAAGGATGTTAAGAGGCTAAAAGCAGGTTTAAAACTTGTCCCATTGAAGTCAACAGGGTGCAAATTTTAAAAAGAGGATAACTCGGTGTAGGCAACATCGATTTTTGTCGTTGTTCTCTGTACTGACAGCACTCCAAATGTACAAAAAAATGTTAAAATGTCAATGTTAAAATTGACCGGAGTTCTCCTTTAAACCATTTGGCTTCATCACTGTCTCCTCTCCACCAATAAGCTGGTGTGTGGTGGGCGTTCTGGCGCAATATGGCTGCCGTCGCATCATCCAGGTGGATGCTGCACATCGGTGGTGGTTGAGGAGATTCCCCCTTTCTATGTAAATCGCTTTGAGGTCTCAGATAAAGCGCTATATAAATGTAACAAATTATTTGGCATGGTTGGGCTTAGATAGGCCTTGCATGAATTGCCCAGTTAGGACCCACATAAGATCCTTACAGAGCCCACTTTAAGCCCATAGGGGCATTCATGGTTGAATCCTGGTGCAAGCCCACTTTAAACCCCTTTAGGCAGGTGGGGCCCAAATGGGTCTGACATGAATTACCCAGTTAAGACCCACATAAGACCCTTACAGATCCCACTTAAAACCCATCTGGGCATCCACGGCTGGCCCCCATGTGGATCCCGGGTGCAAACCCACTTTAAACCCCTTCAGACTGGTGGGCCCCAAATGGGTCTGTCATGAATTGCCCAGTTAAGACCCACATAAGACCCTTACAGATCCCACTTAAAACCCATCTGGGCATCCGGCTGGCCCCCATGTGGATCCCGGGTGCAAACCCACTTTAAACCCCTTCAGACTGGTGGGCCCCAAATGGGTCTGTCATGAATTGCCCAGTTAAGACCCACATAAGACCCTTACAGATCCCACTTAAAACCCACCTGGGCATCCACGGCTGGCCCCCATGTGGATCCCGGGTGCAAACCCACTTTAAACCCCTTTAAGCAGGTGGGCCCCAAATGGGTCTGTCATGAATTGCCCAGTTAAGACCCACATAAGACCCTTACAGATCCCACTTAAAACCCACCTGGGCATCCATGGCTGGCCCCCATGTGGATCCCGGGTGCAAACCCACTTTAAACCCCTTTAAGCAGGTGGGCCCCAAATGGGTCTGACATGAATTGCCCAGTTAAGACCCACATAAGACCCTTACAGATCCCACTTAAAACCCATCTGGGCATCCACGGCTGACCCCCATGTGGATCCCGGGTGCAAACCCACTTTAAACCCCTTCAGACTGGTGGGCCCCAAATGGGTCTGTCATGAATTGCCCAGTTAAGACCCACATAAGACCCTTACAGATCCCACTTAAAACCCATCTGGGCATCCATGGCTGGCCCCCATGTGGATCCCGGGTGCAAGCCCATTTTAAACCCCTTTAAGCCAGTGGGCCCCAAATGGGTCTGACATGAATTGCCCAGTTAAGACCCACATAAGACCCTTACAGATCCCACTTAAAACCCATCTGTGTAGCCATGTTGCAAAGCCCACTTTGGACCCCATTGGGCAGGTGGGGCCCAAATGGGTCTGACATGAATTGCCCAATTAAGACCCATGCAGTACCCTTACAGGTCCCACTTTTAGTACGTCTGGGCTTCCACGGCTGGCCCCAATGTGGATCCCGGGCCCCACATGTCATTGCTGGCTGGGATGCTAAGAACTCTATAAAAACTCCATAGTAACCATCTGTGACAACTACCAACCAGCTAGTAACACCATATCAACCGCCCTGAATACCATAGCAACCACCCAGAACACCCTAGCAACCGCCTAGCAACCACCCAGAACACCCTAGCAACCACCCAAAATACCCTAGCAACCACAAAAAAGACCCTAGCAACCACCTAAAACACCCTAGCAACCGCCTAGCAACCACCCAAAAGACCCTAGCAACCACCCAAAACAGTCTAGCAACCACCCAGAACACCCTAGCCACCACCTAGCAACCACCCAGAATACCTTAGCAACCGCCTAGCAACACCATAGCAACCACCCATAACACCCTAGCAACTGCCTAGCAACCACCCAGAACACCCTAGCAACCACCCAAAATACCTTAGCAACCGCCTAGCAACACCATAGCAACCACCTATAACACCCTAGCAACTGCCTAGCAACAACCCAGAACACCCTAGCAACCACCTAAAATAACCTAGCAACCACCCAAAAGACCCTAGCAACCGCCTAGCAACCACCCAAAAGGCCCTAGCAACCACCCAAAATATCCTAGCAACCACCTAGCAACCACCAATAATACCCTAGCAACCACCCAGAACACCCTAGCAACCACCCAAAATACCCTAGCAACCGCCTAGCAACCACCCAGAACACCCTAGCAACCACCCAAAATACCCTAGCAACTGCCTAGCAACACCATAGCAACCACCTATAACACCCTAGCAACTGCCTAGCAACCACCCAGAACACCCTAGCAACCACCCAAAAGACCCTAGCAACCGCCTAGCAACCACCCAAAAGACCCTAGCAACCACCCAAAATATCCTAGCAACCACCCAAAAGACCCTAGCAACCGCCTAGCAACCACCCAAAATACCCTAGCAACCACCCAAAATATCCTAGCAACCGCCTAGCAACCACCCAAAACACCCTAGCAACCACCCAAAAACCCTAGCAACCGCCTAGCAACTACCCAAAAGACCCTAGCAACCGCCTAGCAACCACCCAAAACACCCTAGCAACCACCCAGAATACCCTAGCAACCGCCTAGCAACCACCCAAAATACCCTAGCAACCGCCTAGCAACACCATAGTGACCACCCATAACATCCTATCAACCGCCTAGCAAAAAACGTTCTGGTCCAAACTTTCTCAAGCCAACTTAAAGTTTGTCTCGACGAACTTTCGCATCTAGTTAAGTTGGCTTGAGAAAGCCAACTTACTGAAATCCTATTTAAACTTATTATTATTATTATTATTCTTCTTACTAAAAATTTATCCCCTATCTCCTCCTAGAGCTTTAACTCTACATACTCCAAACTCGGCTCAGACCTTCAGACTATTCTGACTCGAGTTGCTCTATCTTTTCAGACTGATCGGACTTACGGTTTTCCTAAAAATGCCGATCAAAACTCGGAAAAACTCCCATTGACTTACAATGGGGAGTTCTAAAAAATTCAAATCCAGATTCAAACTGACCAACCGACAAAAATTTAAATCTAAACACCTTGAAGACTAATTCAAACTGCCGTTCTATATATATTAGCAAATGAAACTCATTTAAACTAATAAACTCTAATCTCATACACTTATAAACTAATTAACTTAAATTTAATAACTAATTAACTAATAAACTCATGAATTCATAGACTTATGAACTCTTAAACTCATAAATTAATAAACTCTGAACTCTTAATCTCATTTAAACTTATAAACTCAAAACTCATTTAAACTTATAAACTAAACTCAAAAACTTGTACACTTATAAACTCATCCATTTATACACTTATAAACTCTAAACTCATAAACTCTGAGTGTGTGTGTGTGTGTTTACACACACACACACACACACACACACACACACACACACACACACACACACACACACACACACACACACACACACACACACACACACACACACACACTCTCTCTCTAAACTCATTTAAACTTAAACTCTAAACTCATTTAAACTTATAAACTCAAAACTCTAAAACTCATAAACTACTTTAAACTTCAAACCACTTTAAACTTCTTAAGTTTAATGCTTCCAGCTCCCAAGCAACTCCATAGCAACCAAACTTGAGTACCCTAGCAACCGTTTTGCAAGACCTAGATCTCTGTATCAGAACATCGTATAGAGATGAGTTTTGGCTCTTTTGACTCATGCTAGCAAAAAGCACTTCCAACATGCTACACATGCTAGCAGTGAATAGCTACATGCTAATAGCAATTAGTTAAGTGTTAAATCATGCCAAGATCATGCTAAGAACTCTATAAAAACTCCATAGTAACCATCTGTGACAACTACCAACCACCTAGTAACACCATATCAACCACCCTGAATACCATAGCAACCACCCAGAACACCCTAGCAACCGTCTAGCAACCACCCAGAACACCCTAGCAACCACCCAAAATACCCTAGCAACCACCCAAAATATCCTAGCAACCACCCAAAACACCCTAGCAACCGCCTAGCAACCACCCAAAAGACCCTAGCAACCACCCAAAATATCCTAGCAACCACCCAAAACACCCTAGCAACCACCTAGCAACCACCCAAAAGACCCTAGCAACCACCAAAAATATCCTAGCAACCACCCAAAATACCCTAGCAACCGCCTAGCAACCACCCAAAAGACCCTAGCAACCACCGAAAATATCCTAGCAACCGCCTAGCAACCACCCAAAAGACCCTAGCAACTACCCAAAATATCCTAGCAACCGCCTAGCAACTACCCAAAAGACCCTAGCAACCACCCAGAACACCCTAGCAACCGCCTAGCAACCACCCAGAACACCCTAGCAACCACCCAAAAGACCCTAGCAACCACCCAAAATATCCTAGCAACCACCCAAAACACCCTAGCAACCGCCTAGCAAGCACCCAGAACACCCTAGCAACCACCCAAAAGACCCTAGCAACCACCCAAAATATCCTAGTTTCACCCAGAACACCCTAGCAACCGCCTAGCAACCACCCAGAACACCCTAACAACCACCCAAAATACCTTAGCAACACCCTAGCAACCACACAGAATACCTTAGCAACCACCTAGCAACACCATAGCAACCACCCAGAACACCCTAGCAACCACCTAACAACACCATAGCAACCACCAAGAACACCCTAGCAACCGCCTAGCAACCACCCAGAATACCTTAGCAACTGCCTAGCAACACCATAGCAACCACCCAGAACACCCTAGAAACCACCTAGCAACACAATAGCAACCACCCAGAACACCCTAGCAACCGCCTAGCAACCACCCAGAATACCCTAGCAACACCATAGCAACCAACCAGAACACCCTAGCAACCGCCTAGCAACCAACCAGAATACCCTAGCAACCACCTAGCAACACAATAGCAACCACCCAGAATACCCTAGCAACTGCCTAGCAACAACATAGCAACGACCCAGAACACCCTAGCAACAGCCTAGCAACTTTTTAACTTTAAACTACTTGAAACTTTAAACTGCTTTAAACTTCAAACTAATTTAAATGTTAAACTACTTTGAACTTCAAACTACTTTAAACGTCGAAGTACTTTAAACTTCAAACTACTTTCAACTACTTTAAACTTAAAACTAATTCAAACTTTAAACTACTTTAAACTTTAAACTACTTTAACCTTTAAACTACTTTAAACTTCAAACTACTTTAAACTTCAAACTACTTTCAACTTCAAACTAATTTAAACTTTAAACTAATTTAAACTTCAAACTAATTTAAACTTCAAACTACTTTAAACTTCAAACTTCTTCAAACTCTCTGGTCCGGCTTTCTCAAGCCAACTTAAAGTTTGTCTCGACAAACTTTTTTTTCTAGTTATTATTATTATTATTCTTACCAAAAAATTACACTCAATCTCCTCCTAGAGCTTTAACTCTACATACTCCAAACTCGGCTCAGACCTTCAAACTGTTCTGACTCGAGTTGCTTTATCTTTTCAGACTGATCGGACTTACAGTTTTCCTACAAATGACGATCAAAACCCGGAAAAACTCCCATTGACTTAACATTGGGCATTCTAAAAAAATTCAAATCCAAACCGACGTTTTCACACACACAGACACAAAGGGCCTGACACCCCTGCGTTTCTCTCCCTCTCTCTCTCCCTCAGAGGATTTATATTATCAAGCAGCCAATAAGTAATGGCCTAAAATCTTCATAGCAACCACCCAGGACACCCTAGCAACCGCCTAGCAACCACCCAGAACACCCTAGCAACCGCCTAGCAACCACCCAGGACACCCTAGCAACCGCCTAGCAACCGCCTAGCAACCGCCTAGCAACCACCCAGAACACCCTAGCAACCGCCTAGCAACCACCCAGAACACCCTAGCAACCACCCAAAATAACCTAGCAACCACCCAAAAGACCCTAGCAACCGCCTAGCAACCACCCAAAAGGCCCTAGCAACCACCCAAAATATCCTAGCAACCACCTAGCAACCACCAATAATACCCTAGCAACCACCCAGAACACCCTAGCAACCACCCAAAATACCCTAGCAACCACCCAGAACACCCTAGCAACCACCCAAAATACCCTAGCAACTGCCTAGCAACACCATAGCAACCACCTATAACACCCTAGCAACTGCCTAGCAACCACCCAGAACACCCTAGCAACCACCCAAAAGACCCTAGCAACCGCCTAGCAACCACCCAAAAGACCCTAGCAACCACCCAAAATATCCTAGCAACCACCCAAAAGACCCTAGCAACCGCCTAGCAACCACCCAAAATACCCTAGCAACCACCCAAAATATCCTAGCAACCGCCTAGCAACCACCCAAAACACCCTAGCAACCACCCAAAAACCCTAGCAACCGCCTAGCAACTACCCAAAAGACCCTAGCAACCGCCTAGCAACCACCCAAAACACCCTAGCAACCACCCAGAATACCCTAGCAACCGCCTAGCAACCACCCAAAATACCCTAGCAACCGCCTAGCAACACCATAGTGACCACCCATAACATCCTAGCAACCGCCTAGCAAAAAACGTTCTGGTCCAAACTTTCTCAAGCCAACTTAAAGTTTGTCTCGACGAACTTTCGCATCTAGTTAAGTTGGCTTGAGAAAGCCAACATATTGAAATCCTATTTAAACTTATTAAGTTGGCTTGAGAGAGCCAACTTACTGAAATCCTATTTAAACTTATTATTATTATTATTATTATTATTCTTCTGTTAAAAACTGTTGACTCAAACTCGTCCTAGAGCTTTAACTCTACATACTCCAAACTCGGCTCACACACTCAAACTGATCTGAAGTTAGTTGCTTTATCTTTTCAGACTGATCGGACTTACGGTTTTCCTACAAATGACGATCAAAACTCGGAAAAACTCCCATTGACTTACAATGGGGAGTTCTAAAAAATTCAAATTTAGATTCAAACTCACCAACCGACAAAAATTTAAATCTAAACACCTTGAAGACTAAACCAAACTGCCGTTCTATATACTATATGAGTCATTGAGGCTCATTTAAACTAATAAACTCTAAACTCATACACTTATAAACTAATTAACTTATAAACTCATGAATTCATAGACTTATGAACTCTTAAACTCATAAATTAATAAACTCTGAACTCTTAAACTCATTTAAACTTATAAACTCTAAACTCATTAAAACTTATACACTCTAAACTCATTTAAAACTTATAAACTCTAAACTCAAAAACTCTTACACTTATAAACTCATCAATTTATACACTTATAAACTCTAAACTCATAAACTCTGAGTGTGTGTGTGTGTGTGTGTGTGTGTGTGTGTGAACACACACACACACACACACACACACACACACTCTAAACTCATTTAAACTTAAACTCTAAACTCATTTAAACTTGTAAACTCAAAACTCGTAAACTACTTTAAACTACAAACCACTTTAAACTTCTTAAGTTTAAAGCTTCCAGCTCCCAAGCAACTCCATAGCAACCAAACTTGAGTACCCTAGCAACCGTTTTGCAAGACCTATATCTCTGTATCAGAACATCGTATAGAGATGAGGTTTGGCTCTTTTGACTCATGCTAGCAAACAGCAATTCCAACATGCTACACATGCTAGCAGTGAATAGCTACATGCTAATAGCGATTAGTTAAGTGCTATATCATGCCAAGATCATGCTAAGAACTCTATAAAGACTCCATAGTAACCATCTGAGACAACTACCAACCACCTAGTAACACCATAGCAACCACCCAGAACACCCTAGCAACCACCTAGCAACCACCCAGAATACCCTAGCAACACCATAGCAACCACAAAAACACCCTAGCAACCACCTAGCAACATGATAGCAGCCACCCAGAACACCCTAGCAACCGCCTAGCAACACCATAGCGACCACCAAAACACCCTAGCAACAGCATAGCAACCACCCAGAACAACCTAGTAACCGCCTAGCAACATCCTAGCAACCACCAAAACACCCCAGCAACATCCTAGCAACCACCCAGAATACCGTAGCAACCGCCTAGCAACACCATAGCAACCACCAAAACACCCTAGCAACCGCCTAGCAACATCATAGCAACCACCCAGAACACCCTAGCAACCACCCAAAACACCCTAGCAACCGCCTAAGAACCACCCAGAATACCCTAGCAACCGCCTAGCAACAGCATAGCAACCACCCAGAACACCCTAGCAACCGCCTAGCAACCACCCAGAATACCCTAGCAACCACCTAGCAACACCATAGCAACCACCCAGAACACCCTAGCAACCGCCTAGCAACCACCCAAAACACCCTAGCAACCACCCAGAATACCCTAGCAACCGCCTAGTAACACCATAGCAACCACCTAGTAACACCATAGCAACCACCCAGAACACCCTAGCAACCACCTAGCAACCACCCAGAACACCCTAGCAACCACCCAGAACACCCTAGCAACCGCCTAGCAACAACCTAGCAACCACCCAGAACACCCTAGCAACCACCCAGAATACCCTAGCAACCGCCTAGCAACACCATAGCAACCACCCAGAAGACCCTAGCAACCACCCAGAATACCCTAGCAACCGCCTAGCAACACCATAGCAACCACCCAGAACACCCTAGCAACCCACTAGAAAACCCCCAACAACTTTTTAACTATAAACTACTTTAAACTTTAAACTACTTTTAACTTCAAACCGATTTAAACTTTAAACTAAATTAAACTTCAAACTACTTTAAACTTTAAACTAAATTAAACTTCAAACTTCTTTAAACTTTAAACTAAATTAAACTTCAAACTACTTTAATCTTCAAACTACTTTAAACTTTAAACTTTCCAGTCCAAACTTTCTCAAGCCAACTTAAAGTTTGTCTCGACGAACTTTCGCATCTAGTTATTATTATTATTCTTCTGTGAAAAACTGTTGACTCAAACTCGTCCTAGAGCTTTAACTCTACATACTCCAAACTCGGCTCAGACACTCAAACTGATCTGAAGTTAGTTGCTTTATCTTTTCAGACTGATCGGACTTACGGTTTTCCTACAAATGACGTTCAAAACTCGGAAAAACTCCCATTGACTTACATTGGGGAGTTCTAAAAAATTCAAATCCAGATTCAAACTCACCAACCGACAAAAATTCAAATCTAAACACCTTGAAGACTAAACCAAACTGCCGTTCTATATATATTAGCCAATGAAACTCATTTAAACTAATAAACTCTAATCTCATACACTTATAAACTAATTAACTTAAATTTAATAACTAATTAACTAATAAACTCATGAATTCATAGACTTATGAACTCTTAAACTCATAAATTAATAAACTCTGAACTCTAAACTCATTTAAACTTATAAACTCTAAACTCAAAAACTCGTACACTTATAAACTCATCAGTTTATTCACTTATAAACTCTAAACTCATAAACTCTGAGTGTGTGTGTGTGTGTGTCTGAGTGAGTGAGTGTGTGAGCGAGGTAGTCTGTGAGTGTGTGTGTGTGTGTGTGTGTGTGTGTGTGTATCTATCTAACTTATTTATCTATCTATCTCTCTGTCATAAACTTCAAACTACTTTAAACTTTAAACCAATTTAAACTTCTTAAGTTTAAAGCTCCCAGCTCCCAAGCAACTCCATAGCAACCAAACTTGAATACCCTAGCAACCGTTTTGCAAGACCTATATCTCTGTATCAGAACATCGTATAGAGATGAGGTTTGGCTCTTTTGACTCATGCTAGCAAACAGCACTTCCAACATGCTACATATGCTAGCAGTGAATAGCTACATGCTAATAGCGATTAGTTAAGTGTTAAATCATGCCAAGATCATGCTAAGAACTCTATAAAAACTCCATAGTAACCATCTGTGACAACTACCAACCACCTAGTAACACCATATCAACCGCCCTGAATACCATAGCAACCCCCCAGAACACCCTAGCAACCGCCTAGCAACCACCCAAAAGACCCTAGCAACCACCCAGAACACCGTAGCAACCACCCAAAAGACCCTAGCAACCACCCAAAACACCCTAGCAACCGCCTAGCAACCACCCAAAAGACCCTAGCAACCACCCAAAACACCCTAGCAACCGCCTAGCAACCACCCAAAAGACCCAAGCAACCACCAGAAATATCCTATCAACCGCCTAGCAACCACCCAAAAGACCCTAGCAACCACCAGAAATATCCTAGCAACCGCCTAGCAACCACCCAGAATATCCTAGCAACCACCCAAAACAGCCTAGCAACCACCCAGAACACCCTAGCAACCGCCTAGCAACCACCCAAAAGACCCTAGCAACCGCCTAGCAACCACCCAGAACACCCTAGCAACCACCCAAAAGACCCTAGCAACCACCCAAAAGACCCTAGCAACCACCCAAAAGACCCTAGCAACCGCCTAGCAACCACCCAAAACACCCTAGCAACACCATAGCAACCACCCAGAACACCCTAGCAACTGCCTAGCAACCACCCAGAACACCCTAGCAACCACCCAAAATACCCTAGCAACTGCCTAGCAACCACCTAAAAGACCCTAGCAACCACCGAAAATACCCTAGCAACCGCCTAGCAACCACCCAAAAGACCATAACAACCACCCAAAATACCCTAGCAACCGCCTAGCAACCACCCAAAAGACCCTAGCAACCACCCAAAATATCCTAGCAACCGCCTAGCAACCACCCAGAATACCCTAGCAACCACCCAAAATATCCTAGCAACCGCCTAGCAACCACCCAGAACACCCTAGCAACCACCCAAAAGACCCTAGCAACCAACCAAAATATCCTAGCAACTGCCTAGCAACCACCCAGAACACCCTAGCAACCACCTAAAATACCCTAGCAACCGCCTAGCAACCACCCAGAACACCATAGTAACCACCCAAAATACCCTAGCAACCACCCAAAACATCCTAGTAACCACTCATAACACCCTAGCAACCGCCTAGCAACCACCCAGAACACCCTAGCAACCGCCCAAAATACCCTCGCAACACCATAGCAACCACCCATAACATCCTAGCAACCGCCCAGCAAAAAAACGTTCTCCTCCAAACTTTCTCAAGCCAACTTAAAGTTTGTCTCGACGAACTTTCGCATCTAGTTATTATTATTATTCTTCTGTTAAAAACTGTTGACTCAAACTCGTCCTAGAGCTTTAACTCTACATACTCCAAACTCGGCTCACACACTCAAACTGATCTGAAGTTAGTTGCTTTATCTTTTCAGACTGATCGGACTTACGGTTTTCCTACAAATGACGATCAAAACTCGGAAAAACTCCCATTGACTTACAATGGGGAGTTCTAAAAAATTCAAATCCAGATTCAAACTCACCAACCGACAAAAATTTTAATCTAAACACCTTGAAGACTAAACCAAACTGCCGTTCTATATACTATATGAGTCATTGAGGCTCATTTTTAAACTAATAAACTCTAAACTCATACACTTATAAACTAATTAACTTATAAACTCATGAATTCATAGACTTATGAACTCTTAAACTCATAAATGAATAAACTCTGAACTCTTAAACTCATTTAAACTTATAAACTCTAAACTCATTAAAACTTATACACTCTAAACTCATTTAAAACTTATAAACTCTAAACTCAAAAACTCTTACACTTATAAACTCATCAATTTATACACTTATAAACTCTAAACTCATAAACTCTGAGTGTGTGTGTGTGTGTGTGTGTGTGAACACACACACACACACACACACACTCTAAACTCATTTAAACTTAAACTCTAAACTCATTTAAACTTGTAAACTCAAAACTCGTAAACTACTTTAAACTTCAAACCACTTTAAACTTCTTAAGTTTAAAGCTTCCAGCTCCCAAGCAACTCCATAGCAACCAAACTTGAGTACCCTAGCAACCGTTTTGCAAGACCTATATCTCTGTATCAGAACATCGTATAGAGATGAGTTTTGGCTCTTTTGACTCATGCTAGCAAACAGCACTTCCAACATGCTACACATGCTAGCAGTGAATAGCTACATGCTAATAGCAATTAGTTAAGTGTTAAATCATGCCAAGATCATGCTAAGATCTCTATAAAAACTCCATAGTAACCAGTGTTGGGTAAGTTACTTAAAAAAAGTAATTAGTTATAGTTACTAGTTACTTCTCACAAAAAGTAACTGCGTTAGTAACTGAATTACATCATTACAAAAGTAACTAATTACTAGGGAAAGTAACTATTGCGTTACTTAAAAAAAATTAAAAAAAAAGTTTAAATATAAGAAATTTCTTGGATACCCCCAATATGAAATGTTAAATGAATGAAATGGACACTAAATAGAACATCTTATTATTATTAAACATCGTACACTAATCTACACTATTTTAATGTTGCTGTGGGACAATGTGAGAGACAACTATTAAATTAAATATTAAAATATTATCATTACTATAGTGGAACAACAAAATAATAGATGGTTTAGAACTTTTAATATTTATTGCACAGACCACAACTGGCCAACAAATAAGTCTAAAAATAAATCATGCTTCTTAAGAAATGTACCAAAAATAAATAAATAGTAGCCTTATAAAAATATTCATTCACATACACTAGTGCATATAATTAAAATGATAAAACTCACACACCTTTACAACTGGTAGACATTCTGTATAGTCTACTTGAAGTTTTTTCTTCCTCACAATAGTAAGTTTAACAAAAAGTGCTCTCATAATACTGAACAATGTATCAACATAAATAATAATAATACAATATAATCTTTTGTGGGTTTATTTTTATAACCTACAGAGAACGTCATCATCAGAGGTTATTTATTTTAGTCAAATTCTAGTCATGTTTGCCGCACGTGTTCACAACCGTCAAACAAATATGTTTGAACGTTCCCTGCAGGTTATTTTTGAGTTTATGTTATATAAACTAATTAAAACATTGCATATGATACCAATATGCTACATATATTATTCTAATGCTGAAATGTGTAATTTTTTTATAAATAAAGTATTTATGATCGGACACATTCGGTCTCTCTCGCACACTGTCGAGCGCGTTCTCGGACACACTCGGTCTCTCTCGCGCAATGTCGAGCGCGTTCTCGGACACATTCGGTCTCTGCCGCGCACTGTCGAGCGCGTTCTCGGACACATTCGGTCTCTGCCGCGCACTGTCAAACGCGTTCTCGGACACACTCGGTCTCTCTCGCGCACTGTCGAGCGCGCTCGCGGCATTCGCCTCGCTTTTGTCCTGTCCGGCGCCTCATAAACACTCACACACCAGAGAAAAAACTTTGCAGCTCCTATGGCTGAGAGAGAGCCTACTCGGATGAAAACCGCTTCAGTGAGCTCAACTATAGTAACGCCGCATTTTTATTGACAGTAACGGTAACGGCGTTGTAATGGAGGAAGCAGTAATTAGTTTGATTACTCGTTACTGAAAAAAATAACGCCGTTAGTAACGTCGTTTATTTATAACGCCGTTATTCCCATCACTGATAGTAACCATCTGTGACAACTACCAACCACCTAGTAACACCATATCAACCGCCCTGAATACCATAGCAACCACCCAGAACACCCTAGCAACCGCCTAGCAACCACCCAGAACACCCTAGAAACCACCCAAAATACCCTAGCAACCACCCAAAATATCCTAGCAACCACCCAAAACACCCTAGCAACCGCCTAGCAACCACCCAAAAGACCCTAGCAACCACCCAAAATATCCTAGCAACCACCCAAAACACCCTAGCAACCGCCTAGCAACCACCCAAAAGACCCTAGCAACCACCAAAAATATCCTAGCAACCACCGAAAATATCCTAGCAACCGCCTAGCAACCACCCAAAAGACCCTAGCAACTACCCAAAATATCCTAGCAACCGCCTAGCAACTACCCAAAAGACCCTAGCAACCACCCAGAACACCCTAGCAACCGCCTAGCAACCAACCAGAACACCCTAGCAACCACCCAAAATACCCTAGCAACTACCCAAAATATCCTAGCAACCACCCAAAAGACCCTAGCAACCGCCTAGCAACCACCCAAAAGACCCTAGCAACCACCGAAAATATCCTAGCAACCGCCTAGCAACCACCCAAAAGACCCTAGCAACTACCCAAAATATCCTAGCAACTGCCTAGCAACTACCCAAAAGACCCTAGCAACCACCCAGAACACCCTAGCAACCGCCTAGCAACCAACCAGAACACCCTAGCAACCACCCAAAATACCCTAGCAACCACCCAAAAGACCCTAGCAACCACCCAAAATATCCTAGCAACCACCCAGAACACCCTAGCAACCGCCTAGCAACCACCCAGAATACCCTAGCAACACCATAGCAACCAACCAGAATACCCTAGCAACCACCTAACAACACAATAGCAACCATCCAGAATACCCTAGCAACTGCCTAGCAACAACATAGCAACGACCCAGAACACCCTAGCAACAGCCTAGCAACTTTTTTAACTTTAAACTACTTGAAACTTTAAACTACTTTAAACTTCAAACTAATTTAAATTTTAAACTACTTTGAACTTCAAACTACTTTAAACGTCGAAGTACTTTAAACTTCAAACTACTTTCAACTACTTTAAACTTAAAACTAATTCAAACTTTAAACTACTTTAAACTTTAAACTACTTTAACCTTTAAACTGCTTTAAACTTCAAACTACTTTAAACTTCAAACTACTTTCAACTTCAAACTAATTTAAACTTTAAACTAATTTAAACTTCAAACTACTTTAAACTTCAAACTTCTTCAAACTCTCTGGTCCAGCTTTCTCAAGCCAACTTAAAGTTTGTCTCGACGAACTTTTTTTTCTAGTTAAGTTGGCTTGAGAGAGCCAACATATTGAAATCCTATTTAAACTTATTATTATTATTAAGTTGGCTTGAGAGAGCCAACATATTGAAATCCTATTTAAACTTATTATTATTATTATTATTATTCCGAGACTAAAATTTCTATATGAAACTCGTCCTAGAGCTTTAACTCTACATACTCCAAACTCGGCTCAGACACTCACACTGTTCTGACTCGCGTTGCTTTATCTTTTCAGACTGATCGGACTTACGGTTTTCCTACAAATGACGATCAAAACTCGGAAAAACTCCCATTGACTTACATTGGGGAGTTCTAAAAAATTCAAATCCAGATTCAAACTCGCCAACCGACAAAAATTCAAATCTAAATACCTTGAAGACTAAACCAAACTGCCGTTCTATATATATTAGCCAATGAAACTCATTTAAACTAATAAACTCTAATCTCATACATTTATAAACTAATTAACTTAAATTTAATAACTAATTAACTAATAAACTCATGAATTCATAGACTTATGAACTCTTAAACTCATAAATTAATAAACTCTGAACTCTAAACTCATTTAAACTTATAAACTCTAAACTCAAAAACTCATACACTTATAAACTCATCAGTTTATACACTTATAAACTCTAAACTCATAAACTCTGAGTGTGTGTGTGTGTGTCTGAGTGAGTGTGTGAGCGAGGTAGTCTGTGAGTGTGTGTGTGTGTGTGTGTGTGTGTGTATGTATCTATCTAACTTATTTATCTATCTATCTCTCTGTCATAAACTTCAAACTACTTTAAACTTCAAACCAATTTAAACTTCTTAAGTTTAAAGCTCCCAGCTCCCAAGCAACTCCATAGCAACCAAACTTGAGTACCCTAGCAACCGTTTTGCAAGACCTATATCTCTGTATCAGAACATCGTATAGAGATGAGGTTTGGCTCTTTTGACTCATGCTAGCAAACAGCACTTCCAACATGCTACATATGCTAGCAGTGAATAGCTACATGCTAATAGCGATTAGATAAGTGTTAAATCATGCCAAGATCATGCTAAGAACTCTAGAAAAACTCCATAGTAACCATCTGTGACAACTACCAACCACCTAGTAACACCATATCAACCGCCCTGAATACCATAGCAACCCCCCAGAACACCCTAGCAACCGCCTAGCAACCACCCAAAAGACCCTAGCAACCACCCAGAACACCGTAGCAACCACCCAAAAGACCCTAGCAACCACACAAAACACCCTAGCAACCGCCTAGCAACCACCCAAAAGACCCTAGCAACCACCCAAAACACCCTAGAAACCGCCTAGCAACCACCCAAAAGACCCTAGCAACCACCCAAAATATCCTATCAACCGCCTAGCAACCACCCAAAAGACCCTAGCAACCACCAGAAATATCCTAGCAACCGCCTAGCAACCACCCAGAATATCCTAGCAACCACCCAAAACAGCCTAGCAACCACCCAGAACACCCTAGCAACCGCCTAGCAACCACCCAAAAGACCCTAGCAACCGCCTAGCAACCACCCAGAACACCCTAGCAACCACCCAAAAGACCCTAGCAACCGCCTAGCAACCACCCAAAAGACCCTAGCAACCGCCTAGCAACCACCAAGAACACCCTAGCAACCACCCAAAAGACCCTAGCAACCACCCAAAAGACCCTAGCAACCGCCTAGCAACCACCCAAAAGACCCTAGCAACCACCCAAAAGACCCTAGCAACCGCCTAGCAACCACCCAAAACACCCTAGCAACCGCCTAGCAACCACCCAAAAGACCCTAGCAACCACCAAAAATATCCTAGCAACCACCCAGAACACCCTAGCAACCACCTAGCAACCGCCTAGCAACCACACAAAAGACCCTAGCAACAGCCTAGCAACCACCCAAAATACCCTAGCAACCGCCTAGCAACCACCCAAAATACCCTAGCATCCGCCTAGCAACACCATAGCGACCACCCATAACATCCTAGCAACCGCCTAGCAAAAAAACGTTTTGGTCCAAACTTTCTCAAGCCAACTTAAAGTTTGTCTCGACGAACTTTCGCATCTAGTTATTATTATTATTCCGAGACTAAAATTTCTATATGAAACTCGTCCTAGAGCTTTAACTCTACATACTCCAAACTCGGCTCAGACACTCAAACTGTTCTGACTCGCGTTGCTTTATCTTTTCAGACTGATTGGACTTACGGTTTTCCTACAAATGACGATCAAAACTCGGAAAAACTCCCATTGACTTACAATGGGGAGTTCTAAAAAATTCAAATCCAGATTCAAACTCACCAACCGACAAAAATTTAAATCTAAACACCTTGAAGACTAAACCAAACTGCCGTTCTATATATGAAGAGTTTCGTTGCAAAACGAGATATATCCATTTTGAGAAATGTTGGTTATTTGACATTATTATTTAAGACATCAACAGTGAAGTTCATTCACAATTTTTTGTACATTAAACTATTACTTGAGCTCAGTGAAGGCCAGGGACACAATATTCTTCAAATCCAGAATATTTATTATTTTATTTTATGTCCATAAATAGTTCATAAATAAGTCAAAAACCATGCCAAAATGCAACATATTTATCTTAACATTGTCAAACATCTTAAATTGGTTAAAAAAAAAATACATCATAAATATATGGAATAGTATTTACAAAGATTGATTAATAATAATAAGATTCTGAGTTAGTTTTGGCCAGAACATACACAACATAATTTTTTTTTTTTTTTTTTTTTTGCAAAACGCTACATATCCACCATAGGCTATATTCTACTACTGTAATACCATTGAAGAAATCTTTTGGATCATCAGTGGGAAAATTAACAATAATTTATCAATTAATCGTAAATATTCATAATATTCAAAAACATAATGCCATAATAAACATAATGTGACTATGGCGTGTGCCAGTAATCCAGGGCAGTCCCTGAATGAAAAGGTCGGATAACAACGTAAGGACGTCTGTGTGCTTGTGCTTCACGTAGGGACAGTGGGCATTAAAAAAAAAAAAAAAAAAAAAAAAACACACCGTTGCGCTGCCTGGCTAGCTGAGCTGTCAGAGCAAATAAACTGCAGGATGTTTATCGTTTCAACCATCCTTAAACAGCTTCGTGATTAGTTACAATTTAGATAAGTAAGATTAAGTTAGTTATAGATAAACGACTTGTAGCTTGTTACAGAAAGAGTGGAGGCTCCTTCCACACCGCTGCTGAAAACCAAACCTGTATGATCAGATCCATAACGTTAGCTTGACTCTGAAGCTTTGATTCTCTGACTGACAGACAGCTGTTGAGCAGTGACGTAGCCTACGTGACTGACAGCTCGCCGCCTACAGTATAAACAATTAAATGGTAAACGTTTTTTAGTTAGCCTATTGAATCCTCTTTTTAAAAATATATGTTTTATGTTTTGATATTATCGTTAAATCACTGAGCAAACTCGGAGCACTTCACCGGCGGTGACTCTCTCCTCGCTTGACATCCTGAGCTCGCGCAGCATCCTGAACGTTCTATAGCCTAACCGTTATATTGCACTTTGTAAAGAAACTGGGCTGGCGGATATCGCGTTTTGTGAAAAAATACATTTTGTAGTAGGCTTAAAATGTACATTTTTAAATCTTATTAATGGCAGCAATTCACACATAGATTAAGGTACATCTGAACAGTGATTTCCAATAATAAAATCCAAATGTCAAAAAATGGCGTTTATCGCGTTTTGCAACCGAACTCTTCATATATTAGCCAATGAAACTCATTTAAACTAATAAACTCTAATCTCATACATTTATAAACTAATTAACTTAAATTTAATAGCTAATTAACTAATACACTCATGAATTCATAGACTTATGAACTCTTAAACTCATAAATTAATAAACTCTGAACTCTAAACTCATTTAAACTTATAAACTCTAAACTCAAAAACTCGTACACATATAAACTCTAAACTCATAAACTCTGAGTGTGTGTGTGTGTGTTGAGTGAGGTAGTCTGAGTGTGTGTGTGTGTGTGTGTGTGTGTGTGTTTGTGTGTATCTATCTAACTTATTTATATATCTATCATAAACTTCAAACTACTTTAAACTACTTTAAACTTCAAACCACTTTAAACTTCTTAAGTTTAATGCTTCCAGCTCCCAAGCAACTCCATAGCAACCAAACTTGAGTACCCTAGCAACCGTTTTGCAAGACCTATATCTCTGTATTTGAACATCGTATAGAGATGAGGTTTGGCTCTTTTGACTCATGCTTGCAAACAGCACTTCCAACATGCTACACATGCTAGCAGTGAATAGCTACATGCTAATAGCAATTAGTTAAGTGTTAAATCATGCCAAGATCCCAGCCAGCAATGACACGTGGGGCCCAGATGGGTTAACTACGGGTTCCATGGGTACTGTGTGGGCATGGGCTTTGGCTGGGTGAAATCAGCGGGTCCCATGTAGGTTTTGTAGTACGAGTCCCACATAGGAAGCCCATATGAGCTGATTACATGGGCCCCATAAGGGACAGGCATGGGCCAAGTGGGCATGGGTTTGATCTGGGAACACATATATGGGTCTTGCATAACATATTTATGGGCCGAGTGGGCATGGGTTTGATCTGGGAACACATATATGGGTCTTGCATGACATATTTATGGGCCAAGTGGGCATGGGTTTGAACTGAGAACGCATATATGGGTCCTGCATGGTTTATTTATGGGCCGAGTGGGCATGGGTTTGATCTGGGAACACATATATGGGTCCTGCATAGAATTTTTATGGGCCAAGTGGCCATGGGTTTGAACTGGGAACACATATATGGGTCCTGCATAGCATATTTATGGGCCAAGTGGCCATGGGTTTGAACTGGGAACACATATATGGGTCCTGCATAGCATATTTATGGGCCAAGTGGGCATGGGTTTGATCTGGGAACACATATATGGGTCTTGAATGGCATATTTATGGTCCAAGTGGGCATGGGTTTGAACTGGGAACACATATATGGGTCTTGAATGGCATATTTATGGTCCAAGTGGGCATGGGTTTGAACTGGGAACACATATATGGGTCCTGCATGGTACATTTATGGGCAAAGTGGGCATGGGTTTCAACTGGGATAATATATATAAAAATATATTTTTGATTTATTTACCGGTATGTTGTGACATTGGAATTGTTTTTTAAAGATTATGTTTGTTGTTCGATGTAACAATTTTGTATTAATGTATTTTTTGGAGAGCTGTTTTTTTTTTCAGAGATTTTTTTTAAATTTAAATATATTTTTGATTTGTTTACCGGTATATTGTTGTGACGACCACAAAAGTGTTGTATTTGTGTTTTAAGAATATTCACAATTATTGTCTTTTATTTGAAACAAGTGATTGTATTTAAAAAAAAAAAAACAAGTATCCCAATTGTTTTATTTTTAATGTGAATTTTCGTGACTTAAAGTGAATTGTGTAGTGTTTGCTCCAGGCCAGTAGGGGCAGTGTAGAGTGACGAGTTACTGTAGCTGCGTGAGTTGCGGGTTTCTCATTACTGCAGAGAGCTCGAAACTGATAACACTGTCTCCTCGTTTCTCTCCTGTTTTACAGGTGGGTAAATGTATAAAAACACCCCAGAAGTAGCATTTATCTATGCTGGAATGTATGTGAGATATGAGTGAACTGTTTTTAGTGAAATGAGTTTCGTTAGGGTCTGTTTTTGATTTAGTTTGAAATGAGTTGAAACGAGAGGGCAAAGTTCTACAGAGTAACGGTCGAGAGACATTACTAGAGAGCAAGTCAGCTCAACGCACACTTTCCCCGTGTATATGATATTTTTTTGAGCTTGTAATGTTAACAGATATGTTTAGCTCACTGTATGTCAGTTCCCTTACGAGAACGTTCTCTCGTACTGCGTTGCAAACGCTGTGGGAAAACTCCTTTTCTCGAGAATATTGAAGCCTTTATTTTAAAACGCATTGCTGCAGCATAAGCGAGAGCATCAAGCTCGCGCGAGCTAGCTGATAGGCTGTGCTGCAGGCAACTGCACGAACCAATGGCGAGAGAGCAGAGGCGCGTGAACCAATCAGAGAGCTTGGCGCCCTGCCATACTCGAGCGCGCCAAATAGGGCGTGGCAGGAGAGTATAAATACAGAGAAATCTCGCCATAAAACAGATCTAATCTCCTTCAGCTTCGAGACTCACCTCTTCGCTGAAATCTCCAGAGAGAAGCCGCTCGTCGTGGAAAAGCCCTTCAGCGGAACAGCTTCGCGTCTTGGCAGATCTTCATTGCATCGCCGGCTGAGCGTTTCCCTGTGGCATCCGACGAGTATCCTTGTTTGCTATCTCACAAAAGAGCAAATCGCTGTTTTCACAGCGCGCAAACGGCGTTGATTCAAATGCCCGTTTGTGATTCCTGCGGGGTTTCCCTGCACGTGTCTGATAGACACACACTGTGTGCTGTCTGCCTCGGTCCTGAGCACACCGAGTCAGCGCTCACTAAAGGCGGCTGTCCACACTGTGACAGCATGACCATGGCGGTTCTCCGGTCACGTTTCACCCTCGCTACTTCAGAGGGTGAACCCGCTTCACTTCCGTCTTCGGCGCCCCACGAGCCCCGTAGGAAGAAGCGACGAGATCAGAGGATCCCTGAAAGCGGTGAGGTTGAAGAGCTCACGCCGGGTCTCTCCCCGCGTGCTTCGCCCTCCCCCCCATCTCCGGTTCTGTTCGCGAGGAGCGATCAACGCCCCTCTCTCGAAGCGGTGGGACTCGTTTCCTTTGGCGGATCCGCGGAGGATGATGACGCAGTTTCTGTGGCGGCATCTGAGAGCGAGGAATGGTCGGGCTCTGCGGACCCCACCCCCTCCTCTCTGTGTGATCGTCCTGACGCACGTGCGAGCATTGACGCCGAACTTTTCCGTGTCATGTCTCGCGCTGTCGACGAACTAGGACTCAACTGGCTTTCCCCAGCTGAACCTACGAGAGGCCGCCTCGACGAGTGGTACCTGCCGGGCCGCCAACAGGCCCCCCGTCAGCGCGCCGCCCCCTTTCTGCCGGAGGTTCACGAGGAGCTCACTAAAAGCTGGCGCGCGCCCTTTTCAGCGCGTACGCGCTCTTCAGCTTCTCATACTCTCTCCTCTGTCGACGGCGCTGAAGAGAAGGGCTACGTGTCTCTTCCCCCCATCGAGGAAGCGGTCGCCGTTCATTTGTGCCCTCCCACTGCAGGCAGTTGGAGGTCCAAAATGGCGCTGCCTTCTAAGCCTTGCAGGGCTACCTCAGCTTTGGCCGCCCGCGCCTATACCGCCGCTGGCCAAGCTGCTTCGGGGATTCACGCCATGGCTACACTTCAGGCGTTCCAAGCAAAGCTCCTCCGCTCCTTGGATGAGTCAGGCTCTTTTCCGGACACCCTGAAAGACCTCCGTAGTGCTTCAGATTTGGCGCTTCGGGCCACGAAGACCACCGCACAAGCCCTCGGCCGCAGTATGGCCAGTTTGATTGTGCTTGAGCGCCACCTGTGGCTCAACTTGACGGAGATCAAGGACGCAGATAGAACCGCCTTCTTGGATTCTCCGATCTCCACATCTGGTCTCTTCGGCCCATCTGTTAACGGCTTCGCGGAGCGTTTCACTGAAGCACAGAAGGCTTCAAGTGCTATGAAGCACTTTCTCCCCAAACGCTCCAGCTCGGCTTCACGGCGCCCCAAGAGCGCGCCGCGGCCAGAAAAGTCAGTGCCTCAGGTTCACCAGCCCCGCCCAGCGGCTGAAACCGGTCAGCACCTAAAGCCGGCGAAACGGTACCCGTTCCCCAAGCGCCAGGGGCCCAGGCCGAAGCTCACGCTCGACCACGAGCCTAAGAAGCCGTCCTAACCGACAGGAAGAGGGGTTCATGTCCCGCCGCGGCCGGACCAGCCCCGAAGATCGCTCGAACGCTTCTCACAGCCCCCTCTTCAGCTCAGGCGGCTGGAGTGGTTTTAAATGCAGAAATAGGGCCTGTTATTCTTCATGCACCTCTGCACACAAACGCTGTTTTAACAGCGACCCACAAAAAGCACAAATCGAGCAAAATTTCACTTTCATGTCTAGTCGAGCCCCCGTCTCCAGGCGCTCAGTCTTCAGACATGATTATACCTCTGGTTCATCGGGCTATGGCGTGGCAGGCCATACCCGGAGTCTCAGAGTGGGTAATGAACATTATAAAGCGCGGTTACTCGCTTCAGTTCTCCCGCAGACCACCACGCTTTCGAGCTGTTATTCAAACTTCGGTAAGGAGCACATTGTCCCACGTCCTCCGCACCGAAGTACAGGGTCTGCTGGCAAAGGGGGCTATCGAGAGAGTTCCCGCCGCACTAAGCGAGTCAGGGTTTTACAGCCGTTACTTCCTCGTTCCGAAGAAGGACGGCGGCTTAAGACCCATTTTAGATCTCAGACATCTGAACAAAGCCCTCATGACACGGCCGTTCAGAATGCTTACAACCAAACACATCCTGGCGCAAATTCGCCCAGGCGATTGGTTCTTCTCAGTGGATCTAAAAGACGCGTACTTTCACATACAAGTGAACCCCCACCACAGGCCATTCTTGAGATTCGCCTTCGAGGGGCAGACATACCAGTACACAGTTCTACCTTTTGGACTGGCACTGGCACCTCGTACGTTCACGAAATGCATGGATGCGGCTCTCTCCCCCCTAAGACAGCGGGGAATGCGCATCCTGAACTACCTCGACGACTGGCTCATTTTGACTCAGTCAGAGGCGGAGTCCAATACTCACAAAGCCTGGCTTCTCAGTCATCTGGAATGCCTGGGGCTCAGAGTGAACTTCTCCAAGAGTATTCTGTCGCCCAGTCAACGTATCACGTTCCTGGGAACAGTTCTAGACTCCGTACTTATGAGAGCATGGCCCACATCAACCCGTGCTCTCTCGATCCAGCGGCTCGCCGCGTCGTTCACGAAGGGCGCTTATGTACCCCTTCGAACGTATCAGAGGATTTTGGGCCTTATGGCTTCGGCAGCTTCAGTACTCCAACTAGGCCTACTGCGCATGCGTCCTCTTCAGCTGTGGCTAGCACCTCGGGTGCCCCCTCACGCTTGGCGTTCAGGTATCTTGAATATCAGGGTGGACCAGCATTGCATCCTAGCACTGGCCCCCTGGATGAACGCCAGCTGGTATCAGCAGGGCGTAAGCATGGGAGTGGTCTCAGAAAGGAGGGTCATTTCGACAGACGCCTCCAACTCAGGTTGGGGAGCCCTGTACGAGGGCAGGCCTGCCTCCGGCCTCTGGTCGAGCTCGGAGAAACGCCTACACATAAACTGCCTCGAGATGAGAGCAGTTTTTCTAGCCCTAAAAACCTTCCTTCCACACCTGGCAGGACACCATGTCTTGGTCCGGACGGACAACATGTCGGTGGTGTCCTACATAAATCGCCAGGGCGGCCTCAGATCCCGCAATCTGTTCGCCATAGCGACTCAGCTGCTACTATGGGCTCAGACCAATCTGCGCTCGCTCAGAGCAGCTCACGTGCCGGGCACGTTGAATATAGGAGCAGACATGCTCTCTCGGGGCAACGTTCCCCCAGAGGAATGGTCACTCCACCCCCAGACAGTTCTCCTATTATGGGAAGTCTTCGGGCAGGCAGAGGTAGACCTCTTCGCCTCAGAAAACAACTGTCACTGCCCAATCTTCTTTTCGAAGAAAAGGGACGCGCTGGCCCACGACTGGCCCAATCGTCCCCTTTATGCGTTTCCTCCGGTCTCGATGTTACCTCAGGTCATCGAACGGATCAGGAACACGGGGTGTGCGACCCTCCTGATAGCTCCTCTCTGGCGGTCCCGATCTTGGTTCCCAGAGTTGATGCAGCTGTCTGTTTCAGACCCTTGGCCAATTCCTCTGAGGAGCGACTTATTGGCTCAAGCGAACAGAAGGATCTGGCACCCCCGTCCCGACTTGTGGGCCCTTCATGCTTGGCCACTCAACGGCTACCCCAGGACCTCCCAGAGGGCGTCCTGAATACTATTCTGGAGGCTAGAGCTCCGTCTACTAGACGTCTCTACCACCTTAAATGGTCAGTGTTTTCCAGCTGGTGTCAGGCTCGAAACCTCGACCCGTACACTTGTGAAGTGCCAATGGTTCTTTCCTTTCTCCAAGAGATGCTGGACGCGGGACGTTCCCCGTCAACACTCAAAGTATACGTGGCAGCCATCGCGGCTTTTCACGTTCTGGTGGCTGGCTCTTCTTTGGGAAAATGCGACCTTATTGTTCGCTTCCTTAAAGGAGCTAGGAGGCTCAACCCGCCTCGGCCGCCCTCAGTGCCGGCCTGGGATCTTTCACTGGTTCTACGGGCCCTGAAGGGACCTCCCTTTGAACCTTTAAGGTCAACGGACCTAAAATCCCTTTCCCTGAAAACCGCTCTTTTACTGGCACTGGCGTCAGTCAAAAGAGTAGGGGACTTACACGCGCTTTCCATAAGCGCTTCCTGTCTTGAGTTTGGCCCTAACGACTCTAAAGTCCTTTTAAAGCCAAGACACGGTTATGTGCCTAAAGTGCTCTCTACTCCGTTCAGAGCACAGGTAATTTCGCTGTCAGCTCTCCCAGCTTCGGGGGAAGACAGTGATGCTCACACGCTCTGCCCTGTTAGAGCGTTGAGAATTTACTTGGAGCGTTCAGCCTCATTTAGACAGTCTGAACAGCTCTTTGTCTGTTTCGGGGGCCGAACCAAGGGGTTGCCGGTCACGAAACTCACGCTATCCAGATGGATAGTTGATGCTATTGCTCTTGCATACACCTCACTGGGCCTCTCCTGCCCCATAGGTGTCAGGGCTCACTCTACGAGAGGCATCGCCTCCTCGTGGGCTTGGACTAGTGGTGTCCCTATTGAAGACATTTGTGCGGCGGCAGGCTGGTCAGCTCCGTCCACATTTGCAAGATTTTATAACTTAGAGATCCCGGCTTTACAAGCACGAGTTCTCTCCATCTAACCCTGGCTCTCTGGATCCAGGTTAGTTCTCTAAGTTGTAAGGGAACTTTACATAGGCTGGCCTTTTTGCCCTAGTCTATGTACACGCTATATATCTTTAGGCCCGATGTTCTGGTCTGTGGTATTCTGGCTACTCTTTCTATCCCGGGATCCCTGGATTAGAGTAGTCACGAGACTTAGCACGGCGTTTTAAAAAGTGTTCCCACAGCGTTTGCAACGCAGTACGAGAGAACGTTCTCGTAAGGGAACGTACTTGGTTACTTACGTAACCTCGGTTCCCTTAGAGATAAGGGAACGAGTACTGCGTTGCCCTGCCGTGCTATTCTCGAACATCAGGTATTTTCGTTCAGTCGATTAGACCTGTTTTATGGCGAGATTTCTCTGTATTTATACTCTCCTGCCACGCCCTATTTGGCGCGCTCGAGTATGGCAGGGCGCCAAGCTCTCTGATTGGTTCACGCGCCTCTGCTCTCTCGCCATTGGTTCGTGCAGTTGCCTGCAGCACAGCCTATCAGCTAGCTCGCGCGAGCTTGATGCTCTCGCTTATGCTGCAGCAATGCGTTTTAAAATAAAGGCTTCAATATTCTCGAGAAAAGGAGTTTTCCCACAGCGTTTGCAACGCAGTACTCGTTCCCTTATCTCTAAGGGAACCGAGGTTACGTAAGTAACCAAGTACGTTTCCCACCATCTGTTGGAAATGTTTTTTTGCTCAATGAGTTTATACAAAAATGTTTACAGTTTAAAATGAGGTTAAAAGTTACACTTTAAGCACTTTATGAGTTCTGAGCATGATTTTGCAGTACTGTAATAACATGATACTGATAAAATACTGTGAATGGAAGATTCTAAGTATCTAAAAAAAAAGCTGGTGAATATTACCATTGTCTTTACATTTCATTTTGATAAATAGTATAAAATACAAGCATGAAGAGTAAGTGAACATGCATTTGGTGGAAAGAGGTTTATTTTAATATGGATTTTGCATTGACATGGACACTGAAAATTAATTGTAATGTTAAAAAGACACTGGACATGTAATATGTGAAACATACAATGATACTTAACAATAGAGATGTGATTGCTGAGGAAAATTCAGAAAATAAATTACTGCAGAGAGCTCGAAACTGATAATACTGTCTCCTCGTTTCTCTCCTGTTTTACAGGAATTAATCTGTTATCCACGGTGCCGTTGCTACGGTACCCGTTACATTGTGACATTTAAATTGTTTTTTAAAGATCATTTTGGTTGTTCAATTTAACAATATATTTCTTGCAGTTCAAAGCGTTTTCTTAGATTGTTTCCTTAAAGGAGAACTCCGGTCAATTTTAACATTGAGCTCATTTTTTTGTACATTTGGAGTGCTGTCAGTACAGAGAACAACGACATTGGTGTTGCCTACACCGTGTTATCCTCTTTTTAAAATTTGCACCCTGTTGACTTCAATGGGGCAAGTTTTAAACCTGCTTTTAGCCTCTTAACATCCTTGATGTGTCATTACAAGTGCACAGCCAATGTGAGTGATTCCTTCAGAGTGAACGCGGGTCAATCTGACTGCAGTAGATGTGAAAGATATGGATAAAAATGATATTTATTTAGCCAGCGCTCATACCTGTATTTTAGGGCTGGGCGATATGGACCAAAAGTCATATCCCGATATATTTAGGCTGAATATCGATATACGATATATATCCCGATATTTTTTCCGCAAAGTTAGAGCAAATGTTCAGTCAAAGTCAAAGCCAAATATGACATGTTAAAAGGTAATGAAAATCATACCTGCATTACTTTTATTTCGTGTAATTTACAACGTAACAGCGTTGCATGCTCGTAGTTTATTTTGCACTTGATCAGTGAGGCGATACACAGCGCGCGCACCGCATTTGCGCGTGCGATTGAGTGTGCGCTCCGAGCACAGGATAACGGCTGACAGGACAAGAAAGTCCGTTTTTCTGAGGTGAAAGACTTTATTTCAGCATACACTTATGTCACTGCCTGGTAGTTCTTATTGTGCTGGGGTTTCTGAAGTAGTCATGATTTGCCTCTCGTAACATAACATGCTCTAAACACGCACGCAGAGTGGAAAAGGAGGAGGAGGGGCGGGGAGCAGAGCGCAAATTTGAACTATATCGATATATGCGATATGGTCTAATTTCATATCGCATTTAAAAATATATCGATATATTTTTTATATCGATATATCGCCCAGCCCTACTGTATTTACATCCTGTTTTCGGTCAAAGTCCATAGTAATCAATTGTCGAGTTCACGCACATGATCATAGGTACTAAACCAATGCGCGTGAACTCGACAATCGATTACTATGGACTTTGACCGAAAACAGGATGTAAATAGAGGTATGTGCGCTGGCTTAAATAACATCATTTTTATTCATATCTTTCACATCTACTGCAGTCAGATTCACCCGTGTTTACTCTGAAGGAATCACTCACATTGGCTGTGCACTTGTAATGACACATCAAGGATGTTAAGAGGCTAAAAGCAGGTTTAAAACTTGTCCCATTGAAGTCAACAGGGTGCAAATTTTAAAAAGAGGATAACTCGGTGTAGGCAACATCGATTTTTGTCGTTGTTCTCTGTACTGACAGCACTCCAAATGTACAAAAAAATGTTAAAATGTCAATGTTAAAATTGACCGGAGTTCTCCTTTAAACCATTTGGCTTCATCACTGTCTCCTCTCCACCAATAAGCTGGTGTGTGGTGGGCGTTCTGGCGCAATATGGCTGCCGTCGCATCATCCAGGTGGATGCTGCACATCGGTGGTGGTTGAGGAGATTCCCCCTTTCTATGTAAATCGCTTTGAGGTCTCAGATAAAGCGCTATATAAATGTAACAAATTATTTGGCATGGTTGGGCTTAGATAGGCCTTGCATGAATTGCCCAGTTAGGACCCACATAAGATCCTTACAGAGCCCACTTTAAGCCCATAGGGGCATTCATGGTTGAATCCTGGTGCAAGCCCACTTTAAACCCCTTTAGGCAGGTGGGGCCCAAATGGGTCTGACATGAATTACCCAGTTAAGACCCACATAAGACCCTTACAGATCCCACTTAAAACCCATCTGGGCATCCACGGCTGGCCCCCATGTGGATCCCGGGTGCAAACCCACTTTAAACCCCTTCAGACTGGTGGGCCCCAAATGGGTCTGTCATGAATTGCCCAGTTAAGACCCACATAAGACCCTTACAGATCCCACTTAAAACCCATCTGGGCATCCGGCTGGCCCCCATGTGGATCCCGGGTGCAAACCCACTTTAAACCCCTTCAGACTGGTGGGCCCCAAATGGGTCTGTCATGAATTGCCCAGTTAAGACCCACATAAGACCCTTACAGATCCCACTTAAAACCCACCTGGGCATCCACGGCTGGCCCCCATGTGGATCCCGGGTGCAAACCCACTTTAAACCCCTTTAAGCAGGTGGGCCCCAAATGGGTCTGTCATGAATTGCCCAGTTAAGACCCACATAAGACCCTTACAGATCCCACTTAAAACCCACCTGGGCATCCATGGCTGGCCCCCATGTGGATCCCGGGTGCAAACCCACTTTAAACCCCTTTAAGCAGGTGGGCCCCAAATGGGTCTGACATGAATTGCCCAGTTAAGACCCACATAAGACCCTTACAGATCCCACTTAAAACCCATCTGGGCATCCACGGCTGACCCCCATGTGGATCCCGGGTGCAAACCCACTTTAAACCCCTTCAGACTGGTGGGCCCCAAATGGGTCTGTCATGAATTGCCCAGTTAAGACCCACATAAGACCCTTACAGATCCCACTTAAAACCCATCTGGGCATCCATGGCTGGCCCCCATGTGGATCCCGGGTGCAAGCCCATTTTAAACCCCTTTAAGCCAGTGGGCCCCAAATGGGTCTGACATGAATTGCCCAGTTAAGACCCACATAAGACCCTTACAGATCCCACTTAAAACCCATCTGTGTAGCCATGTTGCAAAGCCCACTTTGGACCCCATTGGGCAGGTGGGGCCCAAATGGGTCTGACATGAATTGCCCAATTAAGACCCATGCAGTACCCTTACAGGTCCCACTTTTAGTACGTCTGGGCTTCCACGGCTGGCCCCAATGTGGATCCCGGGCCCCACATGTCATTGCTGGCTGGGATGCTAAGAACTCTATAAAAACTCCATAGTAACCATCTGTGACAACTACCAACCAGCTAGTAACACCATATCAACCGCCCTGAATACCATAGCAACCACCCAGAACACCCTAGCAACCGCCTAGCAACCACCCAGAACACCCTAGCAACCACCCAAAATACCCTAGCAACCACAAAAAAGACCCTAGCAACCACCTAAAACACCCTAGCAACCGCCTAGCAACCACCCAAAAGACCCTAGCAACCACCCAAAACAGTCTAGCAACCACCCAGAACACCCTAGCCACCACCTAGCAACCACCCAGAATACCTTAGCAACCGCCTAGCAACACCATAGCAACCACCCATAACACCCTAGCAACTGCCTAGCAACCACCCAGAACACCCTAGCAACCACCCAAAATACCTTAGCAACCGCCTAGCAACACCATAGCAACCACCTATAACACCCTAGCAACTGCCTAGCAACAACCCAGAACACCCTAGCAACCACCTAAAATAACCTAGCAACCACCCAAAAGACCCTAGCAACCGCCTAGCAACCACCCAAAAGGCCCTAGCAACCACCCAAAATATCCTAGCAACCACCTAGCAACCACCAATAATACCCTAGCAACCACCCAGAACACCCTAGCAACCACCCAAAATACCCTAGCAACCGCCTAGCAACCACCCAGAACACCCTAGCAACCACCCAAAATACCCTAGCAACTGCCTAGCAACACCATAGCAACCACCTATAACACCCTAGCAACTGCCTAGCAACCACCCAGAACACCCTAGCAACCACCCAAAAGACCCTAGCAACCGCCTAGCAACCACCCAAAAGACCCTAGCAACCACCCAAAATATCCTAGCAACCACCCAAAAGACCCTAGCAACCGCCTAGCAACCACCCAAAATACCCTAGCAACCACCCAAAATATCCTAGCAACCGCCTAGCAACCACCCAAAACACCCTAGCAACCACCCAAAAACCCTAGCAACCGCCTAGCAACTACCCAAAAGACCCTAGCAACCGCCTAGCAACCACCCAAAACACCCTAGCAACCACCCAGAATACCCTAGCAACCGCCTAGCAACCACCCAAAATACCCTAGCAACCGCCTAGCAACACCATAGTGACCACCCATAACATCCTATCAACCGCCTAGCAAAAAACGTTCTGGTCCAAACTTTCTCAAGCCAACTTAAAGTTTGTCTCGACGAACTTTCGCATCTAGTTAAGTTGGCTTGAGAAAGCCAACTTACTGAAATCCTATTTAAACTTATTATTATTATTATTATTCTTCTTACTAAAAATTTATCCCCTATCTCCTCCTAGAGCTTTAACTCTACATACTCCAAACTCGGCTCAGACCTTCAGACTATTCTGACTCGAGTTGCTCTATCTTTTCAGACTGATCGGACTTACGGTTTTCCTAAAAATGCCGATCAAAACTCGGAAAAACTCCCATTGACTTACAATGGGGAGTTCTAAAAAATTCAAATCCAGATTCAAACTGACCAACCGACAAAAATTTAAATCTAAACACCTTGAAGACTAATTCAAACTGCCGTTCTATATATATTAGCAAATGAAACTCATTTAAACTAATAAACTCTAATCTCATACACTTATAAACTAATTAACTTAAATTTAATAACTAATTAACTAATAAACTCATGAATTCATAGACTTATGAACTCTTAAACTCATAAATTAATAAACTCTGAACTCTTAATCTCATTTAAACTTATAAACTCAAAACTCATTTAAACTTATAAACTAAACTCAAAAACTTGTACACTTATAAACTCATCCATTTATACACTTATAAACTCTAAACTCATAAACTCTGAGTGTGTGTGTGTGTGTTTACACACACACACACACACACACACACACACACACACACACACACACACACACACACACACACACACACACACACACACACACACACACACACACACTCTCTCTCTAAACTCATTTAAACTTAAACTCTAAACTCATTTAAACTTATAAACTCAAAACTCTAAAACTCATAAACTACTTTAAACTTCAAACCACTTTAAACTTCTTAAGTTTAATGCTTCCAGCTCCCAAGCAACTCCATAGCAACCAAACTTGAGTACCCTAGCAACCGTTTTGCAAGACCTAGATCTCTGTATCAGAACATCGTATAGAGATGAGTTTTGGCTCTTTTGACTCATGCTAGCAAAAAGCACTTCCAACATGCTACACATGCTAGCAGTGAATAGCTACATGCTAATAGCAATTAGTTAAGTGTTAAATCATGCCAAGATCATGCTAAGAACTCTATAAAAACTCCATAGTAACCATCTGTGACAACTACCAACCACCTAGTAACACCATATCAACCACCCTGAATACCATAGCAACCACCCAGAACACCCTAGCAACCGTCTAGCAACCACCCAGAACACCCTAGCAACCACCCAAAATACCCTAGCAACCACCCAAAATATCCTAGCAACCACCCAAAACACCCTAGCAACCGCCTAGCAACCACCCAAAAGACCCTAGCAACCACCCAAAATATCCTAGCAACCACCCAAAACACCCTAGCAACCACCTAGCAACCACCCAAAAGACCCTAGCAACCACCAAAAATATCCTAGCAACCACCCAAAATACCCTAGCAACCGCCTAGCAACCACCCAAAAGACCCTAGCAACCACCGAAAATATCCTAGCAACCGCCTAGCAACCACCCAAAAGACCCTAGCAACTACCCAAAATATCCTAGCAACCGCCTAGCAACTACCCAAAAGACCCTAGCAACCACCCAGAACACCCTAGCAACCGCCTAGCAACCACCCAGAACACCCTAGCAACCACCCAAAAGACCCTAGCAACCACCCAAAATATCCTAGCAACCACCCAAAACACCCTAGCAACCGCCTAGCAAGCACCCAGAACACCCTAGCAACCACCCAAAAGACCCTAGCAACCACCCAAAATATCCTAGTTTCACCCAGAACACCCTAGCAACCGCCTAGCAACCACCCAGAACACCCTAACAACCACCCAAAATACCTTAGCAACACCCTAGCAACCACACAGAATACCTTAGCAACCACCTAGCAACACCATAGCAACCACCCAGAACACCCTAGCAACCACCTAACAACACCATAGCAACCACCAAGAACACCCTAGCAACCGCCTAGCAACCACCCAGAATACCTTAGCAACTGCCTAGCAACACCATAGCAACCACCCAGAACACCCTAGAAACCACCTAGCAACACAATAGCAACCACCCAGAACACCCTAGCAACCGCCTAGCAACCACCCAGAATACCCTAGCAACACCATAGCAACCAACCAGAACACCCTAGCAACCGCCTAGCAACCAACCAGAATACCCTAGCAACCACCTAGCAACACAATAGCAACCACCCAGAATACCCTAGCAACTGCCTAGCAACAACATAGCAACGACCCAGAACACCCTAGCAACAGCCTAGCAACTTTTTAACTTTAAACTACTTGAAACTTTAAACTGCTTTAAACTTCAAACTAATTTAAATGTTAAACTACTTTGAACTTCAAACTACTTTAAACGTCGAAGTACTTTAAACTTCAAACTACTTTCAACTACTTTAAACTTAAAACTAATTCAAACTTTAAACTACTTTAAACTTTAAACTACTTTAACCTTTAAACTACTTTAAACTTCAAACTACTTTAAACTTCAAACTACTTTCAACTTCAAACTAATTTAAACTTTAAACTAATTTAAACTTCAAACTAATTTAAACTTCAAACTACTTTAAACTTCAAACTTCTTCAAACTCTCTGGTCCGGCTTTCTCAAGCCAACTTAAAGTTTGTCTCGACAAACTTTTTTTTCTAGTTATTATTATTATTATTCTTACCAAAAAATTACACTCAATCTCCTCCTAGAGCTTTAACTCTACATACTCCAAACTCGGCTCAGACCTTCAAACTGTTCTGACTCGAGTTGCTTTATCTTTTCAGACTGATCGGACTTACAGTTTTCCTACAAATGACGATCAAAACCCGGAAAAACTCCCATTGACTTAACATTGGGCATTCTAAAAAAATTCAAATCCAAACCGACGTTTTCACACACACAGACACAAAGGGCCTGACACCCCTGCGTTTCTCTCCCTCTCTCTCTCCCTCAGAGGATTTATATTATCAAGCAGCCAATAAGTAATGGCCTAAAATCTTCATAGCAACCACCCAGGACACCCTAGCAACCGCCTAGCAACCACCCAGAACACCCTAGCAACCGCCTAGCAACCACCCAGGACACCCTAGCAACCGCCTAGCAACCGCCTAGCAACCGCCTAGCAACCACCCAGAACACCCTAGCAACCGCCTAGCAACCACCCAGAACACCCTAGCAACCACCCAAAATAACCTAGCAACCACCCAAAAGACCCTAGCAACCGCCTAGCAACCACCCAAAAGGCCCTAGCAACCACCCAAAATATCCTAGCAACCACCTAGCAACCACCAATAATACCCTAGCAACCACCCAGAACACCCTAGCAACCACCCAAAATACCCTAGCAACCACCCAGAACACCCTAGCAACCACCCAAAATACCCTAGCAACTGCCTAGCAACACCATAGCAACCACCTATAACACCCTAGCAACTGCCTAGCAACCACCCAGAACACCCTAGCAACCACCCAAAAGACCCTAGCAACCGCCTAGCAACCACCCAAAAGACCCTAGCAACCACCCAAAATATCCTAGCAACCACCCAAAAGACCCTAGCAACCGCCTAGCAACCACCCAAAATACCCTAGCAACCACCCAAAATATCCTAGCAACCGCCTAGCAACCACCCAAAACACCCTAGCAACCACCCAAAAACCCTAGCAACCGCCTAGCAACTACCCAAAAGACCCTAGCAACCGCCTAGCAACCACCCAAAACACCCTAGCAACCACCCAGAATACCCTAGCAACCGCCTAGCAACCACCCAAAATACCCTAGCAACCGCCTAGCAACACCATAGTGACCACCCATAACATCCTAGCAACCGCCTAGCAAAAAACGTTCTGGTCCAAACTTTCTCAAGCCAACTTAAAGTTTGTCTCGACGAACTTTCGCATCTAGTTAAGTTGGCTTGAGAAAGCCAACATATTGAAATCCTATTTAAACTTATTAAGTTGGCTTGAGAGAGCCAACTTACTGAAATCCTATTTAAACTTATTATTATTATTATTATTATTATTCTTCTGTTAAAAACTGTTGACTCAAACTCGTCCTAGAGCTTTAACTCTACATACTCCAAACTCGGCTCACACACTCAAACTGATCTGAAGTTAGTTGCTTTATCTTTTCAGACTGATCGGACTTACGGTTTTCCTACAAATGACGATCAAAACTCGGAAAAACTCCCATTGACTTACAATGGGGAGTTCTAAAAAATTCAAATTTAGATTCAAACTCACCAACCGACAAAAATTTAAATCTAAACACCTTGAAGACTAAACCAAACTGCCGTTCTATATACTATATGAGTCATTGAGGCTCATTTAAACTAATAAACTCTAAACTCATACACTTATAAACTAATTAACTTATAAACTCATGAATTCATAGACTTATGAACTCTTAAACTCATAAATTAATAAACTCTGAACTCTTAAACTCATTTAAACTTATAAACTCTAAACTCATTAAAACTTATACACTCTAAACTCATTTAAAACTTATAAACTCTAAACTCAAAAACTCTTACACTTATAAACTCATCAATTTATACACTTATAAACTCTAAACTCATAAACTCTGAGTGTGTGTGTGTGTGTGTGTGTGTGTGTGTGTGAACACACACACACACACACACACACACACACACTCTAAACTCATTTAAACTTAAACTCTAAACTCATTTAAACTTGTAAACTCAAAACTCGTAAACTACTTTAAACTACAAACCACTTTAAACTTCTTAAGTTTAAAGCTTCCAGCTCCCAAGCAACTCCATAGCAACCAAACTTGAGTACCCTAGCAACCGTTTTGCAAGACCTATATCTCTGTATCAGAACATCGTATAGAGATGAGGTTTGGCTCTTTTGACTCATGCTAGCAAACAGCAATTCCAACATGCTACACATGCTAGCAGTGAATAGCTACATGCTAATAGCGATTAGTTAAGTGCTATATCATGCCAAGATCATGCTAAGAACTCTATAAAGACTCCATAGTAACCATCTGAGACAACTACCAACCACCTAGTAACACCATAGCAACCACCCAGAACACCCTAGCAACCACCTAGCAACCACCCAGAATACCCTAGCAACACCATAGCAACCACAAAAACACCCTAGCAACCACCTAGCAACATGATAGCAGCCACCCAGAACACCCTAGCAACCGCCTAGCAACACCATAGCGACCACCAAAACACCCTAGCAACAGCATAGCAACCACCCAGAACAACCTAGTAACCGCCTAGCAACATCCTAGCAACCACCAAAACACCCCAGCAACATCCTAGCAACCACCCAGAATACCGTAGCAACCGCCTAGCAACACCATAGCAACCACCAAAACACCCTAGCAACCGCCTAGCAACATCATAGCAACCACCCAGAACACCCTAGCAACCACCCAAAACACCCTAGCAACCGCCTAAGAACCACCCAGAATACCCTAGCAACCGCCTAGCAACAGCATAGCAACCACCCAGAACACCCTAGCAACCGCCTAGCAACCACCCAGAATACCCTAGCAACCACCTAGCAACACCATAGCAACCACCCAGAACACCCTAGCAACCGCCTAGCAACCACCCAAAACACCCTAGCAACCACCCAGAATACCCTAGCAACCGCCTAGTAACACCATAGCAACCACCTAGTAACACCATAGCAACCACCCAGAACACCCTAGCAACCACCTAGCAACCACCCAGAACACCCTAGCAACCACCCAGAACACCCTAGCAACCGCCTAGCAACAACCTAGCAACCACCCAGAACACCCTAGCAACCACCCAGAATACCCTAGCAACCGCCTAGCAACACCATAGCAACCACCCAGAAGACCCTAGCAACCACCCAGAATACCCTAGCAACCGCCTAGCAACACCATAGCAACCACCCAGAACACCCTAGCAACCCACTAGAAAACCCCCAACAACTTTTTAACTATAAACTACTTTAAACTTTAAACTACTTTTAACTTCAAACCGATTTAAACTTTAAACTAAATTAAACTTCAAACTACTTTAAACTTTAAACTAAATTAAACTTCAAACTTCTTTAAACTTTAAACTAAATTAAACTTCAAACTACTTTAATCTTCAAACTACTTTAAACTTTAAACTTTCCAGTCCAAACTTTCTCAAGCCAACTTAAAGTTTGTCTCGACGAACTTTCGCATCTAGTTATTATTATTATTCTTCTGTGAAAAACTGTTGACTCAAACTCGTCCTAGAGCTTTAACTCTACATACTCCAAACTCGGCTCAGACACTCAAACTGATCTGAAGTTAGTTGCTTTATCTTTTCAGACTGATCGGACTTACGGTTTTCCTACAAATGACGTTCAAAACTCGGAAAAACTCCCATTGACTTACATTGGGGAGTTCTAAAAAATTCAAATCCAGATTCAAACTCACCAACCGACAAAAATTCAAATCTAAACACCTTGAAGACTAAACCAAACTGCCGTTCTATATATATTAGCCAATGAAACTCATTTAAACTAATAAACTCTAATCTCATACACTTATAAACTAATTAACTTAAATTTAATAACTAATTAACTAATAAACTCATGAATTCATAGACTTATGAACTCTTAAACTCATAAATTAATAAACTCTGAACTCTAAACTCATTTAAACTTATAAACTCTAAACTCAAAAACTCGTACACTTATAAACTCATCAGTTTATTCACTTATAAACTCTAAACTCATAAACTCTGAGTGTGTGTGTGTGTGTGTCTGAGTGAGTGAGTGTGTGAGCGAGGTAGTCTGTGAGTGTGTGTGTGTGTGTGTGTGTGTGTGTGTGTATCTATCTAACTTATTTATCTATCTATCTCTCTGTCATAAACTTCAAACTACTTTAAACTTTAAACCAATTTAAACTTCTTAAGTTTAAAGCTCCCAGCTCCCAAGCAACTCCATAGCAACCAAACTTGAATACCCTAGCAACCGTTTTGCAAGACCTATATCTCTGTATCAGAACATCGTATAGAGATGAGGTTTGGCTCTTTTGACTCATGCTAGCAAACAGCACTTCCAACATGCTACATATGCTAGCAGTGAATAGCTACATGCTAATAGCGATTAGTTAAGTGTTAAATCATGCCAAGATCATGCTAAGAACTCTATAAAAACTCCATAGTAACCATCTGTGACAACTACCAACCACCTAGTAACACCATATCAACCGCCCTGAATACCATAGCAACCCCCCAGAACACCCTAGCAACCGCCTAGCAACCACCCAAAAGACCCTAGCAACCACCCAGAACACCGTAGCAACCACCCAAAAGACCCTAGCAACCACCCAAAACACCCTAGCAACCGCCTAGCAACCACCCAAAAGACCCTAGCAACCACCCAAAACACCCTAGCAACCGCCTAGCAACCACCCAAAAGACCCAAGCAACCACCAGAAATATCCTATCAACCGCCTAGCAACCACCCAAAAGACCCTAGCAACCACCAGAAATATCCTAGCAACCGCCTAGCAACCACCCAGAATATCCTAGCAACCACCCAAAACAGCCTAGCAACCACCCAGAACACCCTAGCAACCGCCTAGCAACCACCCAAAAGACCCTAGCAACCGCCTAGCAACCACCCAGAACACCCTAGCAACCACCCAAAAGACCCTAGCAACCACCCAAAAGACCCTAGCAACCACCCAAAAGACCCTAGCAACCGCCTAGCAACCACCCAAAACACCCTAGCAACACCATAGCAACCACCCAGAACACCCTAGCAACTGCCTAGCAACCACCCAGAACACCCTAGCAACCACCCAAAATACCCTAGCAACTGCCTAGCAACCACCTAAAAGACCCTAGCAACCACCGAAAATACCCTAGCAACCGCCTAGCAACCACCCAAAAGACCATAACAACCACCCAAAATACCCTAGCAACCGCCTAGCAACCACCCAAAAGACCCTAGCAACCACCCAAAATATCCTAGCAACCGCCTAGCAACCACCCAGAATACCCTAGCAACCACCCAAAATATCCTAGCAACCGCCTAGCAACCACCCAGAACACCCTAGCAACCACCCAAAAGACCCTAGCAACCAACCAAAATATCCTAGCAACTGCCTAGCAACCACCCAGAACACCCTAGCAACCACCTAAAATACCCTAGCAACCGCCTAGCAACCACCCAGAACACCATAGTAACCACCCAAAATACCCTAGCAACCACCCAAAACATCCTAGTAACCACTCATAACACCCTAGCAACCGCCTAGCAACCACCCAGAACACCCTAGCAACCGCCCAAAATACCCTCGCAACACCATAGCAACCACCCATAACATCCTAGCAACCGCCCAGCAAAAAAACGTTCTCCTCCAAACTTTCTCAAGCCAACTTAAAGTTTGTCTCGACGAACTTTCGCATCTAGTTATTATTATTATTCTTCTGTTAAAAACTGTTGACTCAAACTCGTCCTAGAGCTTTAACTCTACATACTCCAAACTCGGCTCACACACTCAAACTGATCTGAAGTTAGTTGCTTTATCTTTTCAGACTGATCGGACTTACGGTTTTCCTACAAATGACGATCAAAACTCGGAAAAACTCCCATTGACTTACAATGGGGAGTTCTAAAAAATTCAAATCCAGATTCAAACTCACCAACCGACAAAAATTTTAATCTAAACACCTTGAAGACTAAACCAAACTGCCGTTCTATATACTATATGAGTCATTGAGGCTCATTTTTAAACTAATAAACTCTAAACTCATACACTTATAAACTAATTAACTTATAAACTCATGAATTCATAGACTTATGAACTCTTAAACTCATAAATGAATAAACTCTGAACTCTTAAACTCATTTAAACTTATAAACTCTAAACTCATTAAAACTTATACACTCTAAACTC
>NC_140216.1:18943957-19123957 GCF_951802725.1 Rutilus rutilus
CCTGTGTCTTCGGACAAGATGGCCGCCGCCGAACCTGTTCACGTCACGCCTGCCGAGCCTGTGTCTTCGGACAAGATGGCCGCCGTCGAGCCTGTGTCTGTTCCTGAGCTTGAGCCGGAGCCAGTGTCTGTTCCTGAGCCGGAGCCAGTGTCTGTTCCTGAGCCGGAGCCAGTGTCTGTTCCTGAGCCGGAGCCAGTGTCTGTTCCTGAGCCGGAGCCAGTGTCTGTTCCTGAGCCGGAGCCAGTGTCTGTTCCTGAGCCGGAGCCAGTGTCTGTTCCTGAGCCGGAGCCGGAGGCGTCTGTTCCTGAGCCCTCAGTGACCGCGACACTGGCCATTATGGCCACAGCCATGTGGTGTGTGTGGGCTACGCACACACTTGGACCGGTGGTGTCTGTTCCTGAGCCGGTGGTGCCAGTTCCAGTGCCCGAACCGGTGGTGCCAGTTCCAGTTCCAGTTCCAGTGCCTGAGCCGGTGGTGCCAGTTCCAGTGCCTCAGCCGGTGGTATCTGTTCCTGAGCCGGTGGTGTCTGCTCCTGAGCCGGTGATATCTATTCCTGAGCCGGTGGTGCCTGCTCCTGAGCCGGTGGTGTCTGCTCCTGAGCCGGTGGTGTCTGTTCCTGAGCCGGTGGTGCCAGTTCCAGTGCCTGAGCCGGTGGAGTCTGTTCCAGTGCCTGAGCCGGTGGTGCCAGTTCCAGTGCCTGAGCCGGAGGTGCCAGTTCCAGTGCCTGAGCCGGAGGTGCCAGTTCCAGTGCCTGAGCCGTTGGTGCCAGTTCCAGTGCCTGAGCCGTTGGTGCCAGTTCCAGTGCCTGAGCCGGTGGTGCCAGGTCCAGTTCCTGAGCCGGTGGAGTCTGTTCCAGTTCCTGAGCCGGTGGAGTCTGTTCCAGTTCCTGAGCCGGTGGAGTCTGTTCCAGTTCCTGAGCCGGTGGAGTCTGTTCCAGTTCCTGAGCCGGTGGAGTCTGTTCCAGTTCCTGAGCCGGTGGAGTCTGTTCCAGTTCCTGAGCCGGTGGAGTCTGTTCCAGTTCCTGAGCCGGTGGAGTCTCCGCCGTGGCCGGCCGAGGGGTCGTCTCCGCCGTGGCCGCCCGAGGGGTCGTCTCCGCCCTGGCCGCCCGAGGGGTCTTCTCCGCCCTGGCCGCCCGAGGGGTCTTCTCCGCCCTGGCCGCCCGAGGGGTCTTCTCCGCCCTGGCCGCCCGAGGGGTCTTCTCCGCCCTGGCCGCCCGATGGACTCTCTGTTCCGCCCTGGCCGCCCGATGGACTCTCTGTTCCGCCCTGGCCTCCAGAACTGTCCATTTTCCCTGCCCCACCCCGGTCTGTCTTTTCTGTTTCCCCTGTCCCACCCTGGTCTGTCTTTCCTGTTCCCCCTGTCCCACCCTGGTCTGTCCCTCCCGTCCCACCCTGGTCTGTCTCTCCCGTCCCACCCTGGTCTGTCTTTCCTGTTCCTCCCGTCCCGCCCTGGTCTGTCCCTCCCGTCCCGCCCTGGTCTGTCCCTCCCGTCCCTAGTGGAGCGTCTGGTAGCCGCTCCTTTAGGAGGGGGTAATGTCACATGCCTGTCCTGTCTTGTGTAGCACATGTGGTGTTTGTGTTCCTGTCATTGTTTTGACCCCACCCTCCTTGTTATCTTATTATTGGTTTCATTTGCCCCACCTGTTGTTCCTCATTACCTGCCTGATTTGTCCCTTTTATAAGTTCCTTTGTGTTTGCAGTCTGTGTCGGATCGTTGTCTTGTACACGTCTCCTGTTTCCCCGTGACCCGTTTGGTATGTTCACGTTTGAAGTTGTTGTTTGGTATTTTGTAATGTTTTCCCTCTCGTGGGTGTTTGTTTTACGTTGTTCTTTTGTTTATTAAAAATCCCTTTCCTCTGCACTTGAGTTTCCTTGTTTTCTTAGTTTCCCGTGACAGAAGGAGATCCGTCGATTATTTTTTTATTTTTTTTCTGTGTTCAGATGTTCAGTAGCAGTCATGAGCGCGAGCACATGTGAAAAGTTTTAACTCTTTCTTCTCTGTGTCAATTACATGCCTTTGAATGCAACACTCTGCAGATTTACTTTATTTCGACATTGTCTAATAATCCAAATGTAGTTGTATAAATTACTATTATACAAACCAAAGGACAGGCAATAATTTTCGGCTACATATGGCAGAAATAATGCTTGTCTCTTCTGTTTTTGTTGATAGCATATGTCACCGGGTGACATCGAAGGAACCTTGGGAGCGGAACGAGTTGCCCTGAGGGGAGACTTCCGGTGTGACACCAGGCCGGTTCCGGCGGTCTGTCATGGCCGACCGTGTTGACAAGCGGCAGCTGCAGCGGCTAATCAAGCAGCCATTGGAGCGCGTGTCTCGAACGGGGGATTTAAAAGCGGCGTTTTGAAGAGGCATGAGAGGGAGGCAGGCAGAGCGGTCGTGATCAAAGTGGGAGTTATGAGAGCAAGAGAGGCAAAAGCGGTGGGACAGCAGCAGAAGCAAAGGCGGTTGTTATTGTGAGAGAAACGAGTGGGCTCCGAATTTCGGATTGTTCGTCAAACCTGATGCCTCCCTTTGGAAGATCATAACGGTGGATTGGCCGGCCCCGACGAGATGGAGTAAAGGTATACTTTTCACTGTGAAGTGGTGTGTCATTGCAGTGTCTGATGATTGAAGTGAGCACATGTGAAGATTTAAAGTGGTTTTGATGCATGCACGAGTATGGGAAAATTAAATGCTACCAGCACTCTGAAATCTTTGTCGGGGATCTAAACGAGCCTGGTGGGGCGTCAGGAAATAATTTGAACTGTTGTGGGAAAAGCTTTATACAGGTGTCCCAGTTCATGCCGCTGTGGTAAAGAAAGGAGAAGTTCAGCTCTGTGTGTCGTTGTGAAGATCTGCATTCTGTCATTGGATTCTGTACTCACCATTGCTGTTCTGTGAACAGAGAGATCCCGTTATCCGCCGCTGCATTCTGCCATTGCTGTCCTGTGGTAAGAGAAGACTCAGTTACTAACTGCTGGATTCTGTACTCACATTGCTGTTCTGTGAACAGAGAGATCCCGTTATTCGCCGCTGCATTCTGCCATTGCCGTCCTGTGGTAAGAGAAGACTCAGTTATTAACTGCTGGATTCTGTACTCACCATTTCTGTTCTGTGAACAGAGAGATCCCGTTATCCGCTGCTGCATTCTGCCATTGCTGTCCTGTGGTAAGAGATGACTCAGTTATTAACTGCTGGATTCTGTACTCACCATTGCTGTTCTGTGAACAGAGAGATCCCGTTATCTGCCGCTGCATTCTGCTATTGCTGTTGTAATGAATATTTTTGATTTTCATTGATTGCAGTATGAATCTCCATTTGCAGTAAGACTTTGAAATAATATTATAGCTGACTTGTGTTTCTGAACTAATGTGAACACTGTGAGACAAAGGGGGAGACAGCTGAAAAGGGAACCTCTGACCCCTTGGGATCAGAGGTGGTCCCATTTGGGACTTCTGAGTTTGTAGGAATAAACTCAGAAGAATTAGATCACTAGAAAACCTGTTCTTCTATAGATAAGAGCCGGCCTGTAAGAGACCTTGGAAAAGATATAAAGGCTCTGTTTCTTCCTCCCTCGTTGTCGCACTTGTTCCACAGACTGTACTTGTGACTTCTGTGTGGCAACTGGGCCTTCTTGCAAGAATAAAATACTTTTTAATGATCATTTGATTTCAGAGTGTCTCTTACGCAGTGATGATTGTTTAATGAGAATTTTTGCCACAACACTGTCCTATGGTAAGAGAAGACTCAGTTATTAACTGCTGGATTCTGTACTCACCATTGCCGTTCTGTGAACAGAGAGATCCCGTTATCTGCCGCTGCATTCTGCTATTGCTGTCCTATGGTAAGAGAAGACTCAGTTATTAACTGCTGGATTCTGTACTCACCATTGCTGTTCTGTGAACAGAGAGATCCTGTTATCTGCCGCTGCACTCCGACTGCCGCTGGCCTGTGAAAGAAAGGTGACACTCAGTTATCTGATGCTGTCCTGTGAAAAGAGAAAGCCCATTGTCTGCTGTTACCTACCTGTAGTCCCTTGTGTCCTGCCCACCACTTACGGTCGACTGCCGCATCTTATCTGGCGGTCATTGCCCTCTGTCCACCACATACTGTTTGCTGCTCATCATTGGAAGGTCCTGGTCCTCTGTCTAACTTCTGCTGGCCTGTGAACGAAAGGTGACACTCAGTGATCTGACGCTGTCCTGTGAAAAGAGAAAGCCCACTGCCTGCAGTTACCTACCTGTAGTCTCTTGTGCCTTGCCTACCACCTACTGTTGTCTGCTGCATTTTATTTGATGGCCATTGCTCTCTGCCCACCACAAACTGCCGTCTGCTGTTCTCCATTTGAAGGTCCTGGCCCTTTGACCAATCCTTCCCCAGAAGTACGGTGGGCCCGGATCAGAGTTGAACCTTACCGAATGGAGAGCACAAGTGGAGTATCTAGTTGGACTACAGGGGTTGAGTGAGGCCCAGAAGGCCCAGTTTGTTCTGAATTCCCTGGAAGGAGAGGCGAAGAGAGAGGTTCAAGCTGCATCTGAGGAAGTTCGATCCACTACACGAGCCATTTTTGAATTTCTGACTGGACAGTATGGTGATTCCACCCCGGTGGCGGTGCTACGGGCACAATTCATCAATTGCAAGCAAGGGCCAAGACAAACCTTAAGGGCGTTTGCCCTGTGTTTACGAGAGCAGTACACCAGGTTAAAGGGGCGAAGAGACCATGGTCTGGGAGAGGGAGAGACCCTATTGCGAGACCAATTCCTGTTGGGGTTACGAGAGGGCCCTATCCGACAGAGCTTACGACGACAGCTTCGTCAAGATTTGGCTTTGACTTTTGAAGATCTCCGCCGAGAGGCCCTGGCTCTGGAGCGGGACCATGCTGAGGCGGTGGATTCTTCTGTGTGCATGGCCGCGAGCGGAGCCAGTGTTCCCGTACCTCCTGGGCCGTCGGACTGGAAACAAGTTTTGCGGGCTGAGTTCATGAAGGATGTCCGTGAAGAGATGGCAGAATTGTCTAAGACCCTCTTGGAGGAATTTCGCCGCAGACGGCCAGAGCCTCCGGTCTTGCCTCGAGAACGCTCCTATTCAGATGGGGAAAGAGACTTAAGAAGACGGCCAGACCGGTCCATCGGTCCCAAGTTCCAGTGGGATGCACGGGGCGCCCCATTTGCAATAACTGTGGAGAACCTGGACATTATAGTCGCCAGTGTGGCCCTCGCCGTAACTCGCAAGGGGGTTTTTAGGACAACCGGCCACTGTGGGTCAAGTGGTCGGGACCCCCTGGATTGTTGACTTCTTTAAATTCAATCCCCAGAGGCAGTTTGGTGGGGTACTGCCCTCTTGTGGAGATCAAGGTGAATGGTGTTAATGTTCTGTGCCTGGTAGACACTGGATCTCAGGTCACCTTGTTCGCCGAAAGCTTGTCCAAAGAACTGTTTAGTGCTCCTTGTGTGCCGGAAGCTGAAGTCCCCTGGCTCACTTTGCGGGGAGCAAATGGACTGGATATCCCGTACATCGGATATAGAGTAACCGATTTTGAGATCCACGGAACTGTGGTGCCCCAGAAGGGGATTGTAGTCGTCCGAGACTCTTGCCTGGGGGCACATCGAGCCCTGCTGGGGATGAACGTGATCATGGAGTGTTGGGAAGAACTGTTTCGTGTGGGGCCACCTTGTACCACTCCTTTGGCTGAGAAGCGGGAATGGGAGCGCATTGTCACAGATTGCCGGCGAGTACAGGTGGCGAGTTCTCAAAGGGACCGTGAAGACACAGGCCGTGTGGCCTGTCGGTATGCCCTCTCTGTCCCGGCCCGAAGTGAGGCAGTTGTCTGGGTCCGTCTCCCTGCTCGGACTTACGGTCCAGAAGATTGGGTCTTGGTGGAGCCCCACTGGGAATGCCAGAGTGTGGAGGTAGCACGAGGACTGGCTATGGCCCATCGGGGCCGAGTTTCAGTGCGGGTGAGGAATGTGAGCTCGTACCCCCGTCCACCTGTACCGTCAACAACGGTTGGCACGAATTACTCCGGTGGGTCCCCATCAGGTTAGGGAGGAGCAAGAGGTCCGCTTTTGTCGAGTAAGTGCAACAGTGGTTGAAGTGGCCCTGACATCGGGCGAGCCTTGGTCCGGGCCCTCCGAAAAAGGAATGCCGGTACACCTCCGGGGGGAGTCGTTGCAAGGGGAAGGACTGGGAGAAGAGCAGACGTACCAACTCCAGAAATTCTTGGCCAAATGGCAGCACGTCTTTTCCACTCATGAAGAGGATTATGGATGTACGGATGTGGTGAAGCACTTGATACCTACCGGGGACGCAGCACCTAGTCGAGAGCGGTACCGTCCAGTTCCACCCACCTTGTACTCTGAGATCCGTACCCTGTTGAGGGGAATGCTGGAACAGGTGATAATCCGGGAGAGCAGCAGTCCATGGGCAGCCCCGATTGTGTTGGTACATAAGAAAACCGGCGCTTGGAGGTTCTGCGTAGATTACCGTATCAAGTTACCAAGAAGGATGCATTTCCCTTACCTAGGATTGAGGATTCATTGACTAGCCTAACACATGCCGCCTGGTATTCTACCCTTGATCTTGCAAGCGGATACTGGCAAGTACAGGTGGAGGAAGGGGACCGGGAAAAGACCGCATTTACCACGCCCTTTGGACTGTTTGAATGGGATCGGATGCCCTTCGGACTCTGCAATGCCCCCGCCACGTTTCAACGTCTGATGCAGCGGTGCCTGGGAGGGCAACTGGTGGACTCCACTCTGGTCTATCTGGATGATGTGATTGTATACTCACCTGACTTTGATTCCCATTTGTTACATCTAGAGCAAGTATTCCGAGCCATGGAGAAGTATGGATTGAAGCTCCAGCCTGGGAAATGTCAGCTCCTTCGTAAGGAAGTAAAGTTCTTGGGCCATCGGGTGGGGGCTGCGGGAGTTGCAGTGGACCCCGATAAAGTTTCCACCGTGCAAAGCTGGAATCCCCCTAGGACAGTGAGACAAGTGAGGTCCTTCTTGGGATTTGTGGGATACTATCGGCGCTTTATTAAGGATTTCTCTAAGATTGCTAAACCCCTGAATCAACTGCTCGCTGGATCAAGTCGTCCCCGTGGCCGTGGGTCCCCTTCGGTAGATTGGAGCCCAGACTGTGAGGTGGCCTTTCAGAGGTTGAAGCAGGAGCTGTTGCAGGCCCCAATTCTGGCCTATACGGATTTCACCCAGCCATTCATCTTGTACACGGATGCCAGCAACATTGGGTTGGGGGCAGTATTGGCCCAGCAGCAGCAAGGAGTAGAAAGGGTAATTGCATATGCCAGTCGGAGTCTCCACCCAGCTGAGCGGAACGATGCCAACTATAGTTCCTTTAAGATTGAGCTGTTGGCTATGAAATGGGCAATGTGCGAGAAATTTAAAGACTATTTGTGGGGAGCCAAAGTACTGGTAGTTACTGATAACAGCCCGCTGGTTCATCTCCAAACAGCTAAACTGGGAGCGGTAGAACAGAGGTGGGTGGCCCAACTTGCCAACTTTGACTATCAGTTACAGTACCGGCCAGGCCGCGAACATGTTAACGCAGATGTCCTGTCCCGGTTACCTGTGGAGAGAACCGAGGAGCGGTCAGTGGCGGGATTGGAAGAAGGGCTGATGGTGGGAGTGATCGAGGCTCCTGGAGCACAGCAGGAGGATGTCCCGGTCAGTTGGGGATGGGATCCACGACGGTGGAGGGAGCGACAAGAGGACGACGAAGGGCTGGTAGTTCTGCGAACTTACTTGGAGCGCGGCATACTCCCGGGGGCGGAAGAAAGGCACGCCCAGACCCAGACGGTGAGTAAACTCCTGGGGCACTGGAAGCGGCTGTGTTTGCGGGATGGTGTGGTTTGTCGTACTATCCAGGACACAACGACCAGTGAGACTGTGTGTCAGGTGGTGGTGCCGAAAGCCCAGATTCGGCCCTTGCTCCAGGCATACCATGGCCAATTGGGACATCAGGGGAAGGAAAGAACCGTGTCTTTGCTGCGACGACATTTCTATTGGGTCAGGATGGATGTGTCTGTGGGGGCGTATGTGCAGGAGTGCCCTCGATGTACACTGTTTAAGGCCAGGAGAGAAGTGAGAGCGCCTCTAGTTCCGGTGCGGCCCAGGGCCCCTTTGCATATGCTGGCTATGGATTTTCTGACGCTGAGTCGGCCGATGGATCGGTACCAAAATATCCTGGTAGTAACGGATCTCTTCACAAAGTATGCGTGGGCAATTCCGACTCTGGACCAGACGGCTACCACCACAGCAAGTGCCCTTTGGAGGGCAGTGTTTCAGCCATTTGGGTGCCCTGAAATCCTCCACTCTGACCAGGGGCCTAATTTTGAGTCCCGAGTGATTCGGGAGCTGTGTCAACTTTATGGGTGCAGGAAGACTTGAAGAGATGGGTGCGGACGCTTTAATCAGACTCTGCTGAGTTTACTGGGGACCTTGGATACGGACCATCAGAGCCAGTGGATGGATAGCCTACCAGCTTTAGTACAGGCTTACAACAACAGCGTTCATAGTACAACAGGCTATGCTCCTACCTACCTGATGTTCGGCAGACACGTGCGCCTGCCTGTTGACCTGCTCCTAGGGACGGCTGCGGCCGGGGATTCGACTACAACCACTGAATGGGTACACCGACACCATCGACAATTACACACTGCCTATCAGAGAGTCTCGGACCATCTTGACACGACTGCTAAGAAGAACAAACGTTTATACGACCAAACAGCTAGAGAGGCTCCCTTGTTGCCGGGGGAGCGGGTGCTAGTGCGAGACAACCGGCGCCAAGGCAAGGGCAAGCTCAGTGACAGGTGGGAGGCTGTACCATATGTGGTGGAACGACGACAGGGTCCTGATCAGCCGGTGTATGCCATTCGACCTGAGGGAAGATCGGGGCCTGAGAGGGTGTTACATCGAAATTTGCTTCGCCCCTGTCCTAATTATCCTAAGCAGAAGACTGAGGACCGCCTTGGGTGGGTTGGGTTGGGCTGTGCTACCCAGGGTCCCAGAGGTTGAGCCAAGGGGAGTAGAACCCGCTGTGCCAACTAGACGCTCGCAACGAGAGACTCAAGGATTGCCTCCGGCAAGGTATGGAGAATGGGTGTCCGGCTCCCGTTCTAGGGACTAGAACAGAATGGCGAGGGAGGGTGTCACCGGGTGACATCGAAGGAACCTTGGGAGTGGAACGAGTTGCCCTGAGGGGAGACTTCCGGTGTGACACCAGGCTGGTTCCAGCGGCCTGTCATGGCCGACCGTGTTGACAAGCGGCAGGTGCCGCGGATAATCAAGCAGCCATTGGAGCGCGTGTCTCGAACGGGGGATTTAAAAGCGGCGTTTTGAAGAGGCATGAGAGAGAGGCAGGCAGAGCGGTCGTGATCAAAGTGGGAGTTACGAGAGCAAGAGAGGCAAAAGCGGTGGGACAGCAGCAGAATCAAAGGCAGTTGTTATTGTGAGAGAAACGAGTGGGCTCCGAATTTCGGATTGTTCGTCAAACCTGATGCCTCCCTTTGGAAGATCATAACGGTGGATTGGCCGGCCCCGACGAGATGGAGTAAAGGTATACTTTTCACTGTGAAGTGGTGTGTCATTGCAGTGTCTGATGATTGAAGTGAGCATGTGTGAAGATTTAAAGTGGTTTTGATGCATGCACGAGTATGGGAAAATTAAATGCTACCAGCACTCTGAAATCTTTATCGGGGATCGTTTAGCCCGGTGGGGTGTCAGGAAATAATTTGAACTGTTGTGGGAAAAGCTTTGTACAGGTGTCCCAGTTCATTCCGCTGTGGTAAAGAAAGGAGAAGTTCAGCTCTGTGTGTCGTTGTGAAGATCTGCATTCTGTCATTGTTGTCCTGCGGTAAGAGAAGACTCAGTTATTAACTGCTGGATTCTGTACTCACCATTGCTGTTCTGTGAAAAGAGAGATCCCGTTATCCGCTGCTGCATTCTACCATTGCTGTTCTGTGGTAAGAGAAGACTCAGTTATTAACTGCTGGATTCTGTACTCACCATTGCTGTTCTGTGAACAGAGAGATCCCGTTATCCGCCGCTGCATTCTGCCATTGCTGTCCTATGGTAAGAGAAGACTCAGTTATTAACTGCTGGATTCTGTACTCACCATTGCAATTCTGTGAACAGACAGATCCCGTTATCCGCCGCTGCATTCTGTTATTGCTGTCCTATGGTAAGAGAAGACTCAGTTATTAACTGCTGGATTCTGTACTCACCATTGCTGTTCTGTGAACAGAGAGATCCTGTTATCTGCCGCTGCACTCTGACTGCCACTGGCCTGTGAAAGAAAGGTGACACTCAGTTATCTGATGCTGTCCTGTGAAAAGAGAAAGCCCATTGTCTGCTGTTACCTACCTGTAGTCCCTTGTGTCCTGCCCACCACTTACGGTCGACTGCCGCATCTTATCTGGCGGTCATTGCCCTCTGTCCACCACATACTGTTTGCTGCTCATCATTGGAAGGTCCTGGTCCTCTGTCTAACTCCTGCTGGCCTGTGAACGAAAGGTGACACTCAGTGATCTGACGCTGTCCTGTGAAAAGAGAAAGCCCACTGCCTGCTGTTACCTACCTGTAGTCTCTTGTGCCTTGCCTACCACCTACTGTTGTCTGCTGCATTTTATTTGATGGTCATTGCTCTCTGCCCACCACAAACTGTCGTCTGCTGTTCTCCATTTGAAGGTCCTGGCCCTTTGACCAATCCTCCCTACGGTTCCCTGGTTCTACGAGCAGAGATCCACAGTTTGTTCCACACTGCTGTTCTGTACAAAGAGGTGATCAACTGGCGGCTGGCCTGAGTCTTCCTCCATCAAAGACTCCTCTGACCTGTTCTAACGTGCGGCCCCTACGAAGAGTTCTGTGTCAGTGACATTCCTTTAAAGTTGTTTTTACATTCAATAAAAAGAATTAAGCTTTTATATCACGTTGTTGTCTGGCCTCTTGGTGTACTTTGGTGTAGCTCCTCCGGAGTGGTGGTTGTCCTCGGCCCTAGCGGTGACACATATCTACTTATGATACTAATAGTCATTTAATTCATTTTATATGTATGACGACTTCAGATGCAAAAGCCTCTAAGTACCATCTGAAATTTTCTTCTAAAAGACCATTTTTATCAAGCTTGTATGTTTATGTTCAGTTATTTCACTTAAATGGCAATGAAAAGTACCTATTAATTGTCATTAAAGTGAAATTACTGAACTTAAATATACGAGCTTGATAAAAATGCTTGTTCTAGAAGAAAGTTTCAGATGGCACTAAGAGGCTTTTGCATCTGAAGTCTTATATATATATATATATATATATGCCTATATGATCCGAAGTAACTAGTAACTCGCTACTTGAGTAGTTTTTTCATTGGATACTTTTTTACTCTTACTCAAGTAACTATTAAGATTATTACTTTTACTTTTACTTTGAGTAAATATTTCTATAAGTACTTGTACTTTTACTTGAGTACAGTTTTTGGATACTCTACCCACCTCTGCAAGTAACTAATCATCAACATGAACGTAAGATTTTTGGCTATAAAACAAGTGACATGCTAACTTCGTTTCAAGGAAATTCAAGGCATTACTGAAAGGAAATGTGTCTGTACTTAATTCATGTAAATATTTTACAATGTACTATTGCCACATTTTCTTCTCCACTTCACATGCACTACAAATTTAAATTATACTAAATGTTTTTCAATTGTTTGAACTGAAGCATGAATTTCAACGGCAATAGTGCTTAACTTGTATTTTACCCAGAATGTTCTTTTTAATCTGTGTCTGTTTAACAAGGTAAACCTGTTGCAGGTTCTTGAGAGGCTGGTGGAACATTGAACTGATATCTCCTTGACTAATGTTGGCTGAGTTTGGGAGTGGTCACGCAAGTGTCAACATGTATCTGCACCTCTCTGCTCACATTAATGGTGTGTGTGTGTGTGTAATCTTTCTGATATTCACCTGCTTCTATTCACATCCAACAGCTTCCAGCCCAGTGTGCAGGAAAAGCTTTCCACTATTTGAAAAGGGACACATGATTGGCTGCCAATTTCACAGCCCATAAATTTACCATTTTAAACTTTTACTCAGATTTCAGCTTAACACTGCCAGACAGTATTGTGATGCGTGAGATTGTAAGAATGTGTCAAAGGTAGATAGATAGATTTTTTATTTGTCCTCGAGAGGAAATTAGTTTACACCGTAGATGCGTACATAACACAAACACACATAACATGTAAAATTATCAACATCTCATAATACCATCAAAAATAGTTGCTGACATCACAAAAAGAACAAAAAAACAACAACAAGAGAGCATACATGACGCATCAATGGCCGATTTCCTATGTATTTAGAGCTTGTATAGATACAGGAACAAAACTCTTACTATACCTGGCCTTTCTACACATCTGTAACCTATTCCTACGGCCAGAAGGCAGGGGGATCAAATATTTGTAAAGTGGGTGGTCTGAGTCGTTTAAGATTTTTTGTGCCTTTCGCAATGTGAATGTCGAGACACTATCCGATAAATTAGGGTTAGGGATGCCAATAATTTTACTTGCTAAATAAGTTATTTTTAAGAATTTGTTCTTGTTGGTAACTGTTAGCATGAAAAAAAACAAATGGCACCATAAGTAAGGACTGGCTCAATAATACTGCAATACAAAAGAAGAAGACGTGGCTGAACAGACAAGTGTCTAAGTTTACGAATAGCTGTCAGTCTTTGTTGACAGCACTTGTAAACCCCTAGTGTGTGCTGGTTGAAGTTGAGATTTTGATCCAAAGTAATGCCGAGATATTTGAAATATTCTACCTTTCAACTATCTCTCCGTTAATGGTAATGCTAGAAGCATGGATCTGTGTTTTTGGGGAGCTAAAGACCAGTTTCTTTGTCTTTGAAATATTGAGGTGCAGAAAGTTATCCTCTCACCTCTTTACTTTTTTTGTATAGTGCAAAAAGAGAAGTTTAGCACAATGTTCATGCTGTTTTTGTCCATACAATGAAAGTATACAGGCATAATTAAATATTATATAAGTACTATAAAAGAAGTTAATGCTGTTTGAGTGATGCATTCCAAGCCATATACACTGTAAAAACTAAAGGAGCCAAATATCCTGTCGGATACTCAAGGAACTTCAAAATGTAATTTAAGTGCCTCAAAGCTATTTCTCCTATAATAGGGTAACTGGAGGAGCATTGACAATCTTTGAGGTTCTTGCTGGAACTTATGGGATCCTTTAAGCACTTTGTATTTAGTTCAGAGGTTCTGGAGTCACCTTTTCATTACCATGAGACCTCGAAGTGCTTTGGGGGAAAATAAAGGAACTTGATGCGATAAAAGGGTTATTGGAAGATATTTTAACATTTAAGTGGTTCCTGGAAGATCTCTTATGTTAAAGCCAGCATCTGGAGGAACCCAATGGTTCAGTGAGGCCAGAATAAGATTATTATTATCCTATTATTATTATTATAGGCTACTTAAGTTTGAATCAGTATACATACCCAGGTGAAAAAGACGTACTATTATATGTATTAAAAATGTACTTGAGTGTGTTTTTAGACCTACAATACAAATATACTTTAATGCATTTTTAATACATTTAACAGTAGCCTACGTCTTTTTCACCTGGGTTGCTTACATTTATTTAGTATAGGCCTATTTTATTGATTAATTTAAACCTTAAATAACAACACTAAATAATAATAATATTAATAATATGAAGAAGAAGAACCAGGAGTAGAAATGTTTTATTCTGTCACGAAACTGCTGCTATTCTTCTGCTGTCGTCGCTTCAGTGATGCTGGCGCGCAACAAAGTTCAGCTGATCGTCATCGGGTTTGAAAGTAACTCCTCTCATCAAAGCTTCCGCCGTTTGTTCGGCTCTCCGTTACAAGGTTTGTAAACTCGCCAAATAAATATAAATACAGTCTACTCACTATATATTCAAACACACATAGGGTAGAGTGGGGGAAAACGCCCCCCTTAAGGAAAATGTGACATTACAGTGAAACAAAACATAAATGTGACTAGAATTGCCATCCCGGTTTTGAGTGACTATGGCAGGAGTTATTCACCAAATATTAAAATTGCTCAGCCTTCATAATTAATTAGTATTTCCACTGAAAATATTTTTGTACAAAGGGGGCGTTTTGCCCCAGCGGTGGGGTAAAACGCCCCCCAAGGTGGGGTAAAATGCCCCCTTTCTTACCAACCAGTTTGCTTCATAGATAAACAGCAAAATTAACAGACAATAGTTTTTAATCTCTAAAGGTAAAAGGCAAGTAATGTATCAACATGTATATATATTAATATTTATTTCAGAAATGTTCAAAATAGGCAAAATTAACTACCTTCCATCAGTGAGCTAACTGTGCTAGCAAGCTAGCTAGTTAATGCTCACTTGAGGTATTTTTTTCATGTTTTGTTCAAATATTTAGATTTTACCACCTAGTTATACTGCATTAAGTGTAAAACAAAGGATTTGATAGACAGAAATATTATGATAGAGAAACTATGCCCCCAGGGGGGGGCGTTTTACCCCTCAGTGTAGGGGGCGTTTTACCCCACAAGCTATGAGTTTTTTAAAATAATGTTTAATTTTTAAAATATAATTATATTCCTTATAAATAATATATGATCTCAAACTACAGACTTCACTATTCATCTATCATACATCACTGTGATATCCTGCAGAACAATATTCTCTTAAACACTTATTTACTAATATCTGAAAATTATAGCATTTACCATGTAATCCTCTTCTCTTCAAATGTGTCGCTGGTGTCAGCTTTTCCATAGAGATTTGTATATCCCCGTTATCAACGTAGTGCATAGCAACAGTAAAAATGTATCTTGACTACTTTTAGTGGTTATTTTGGGAAAAACAGGTGGGGGGCGTTTTACCCCAGGGGGGCGTTTTCCCCCACTCTACCCTATATATCAACTAAATTTATTATACATTACTACGTTTTTACAGTGTTTACCGTTTATTGCACAGTATCTGCTATGAAGGTTTTAGCCGCGATTCTAACTACATTGATCTAATGAACAAATGGAAATTATTGACTTATTGTCTTAGATTGATTTAGTCATTCAATTCAACATATTCTGTACAACTGTGTCTTCAAATTGCTGATATAGCCTAACTAATTTAGCTGATTCCTGCTGTCGTCATTGACGTTTGTGAATAACAAAAGCAGGTTAATATAGTTTGGTCTGTTTTTGTTTAGCCTAACTTTACTTACTACAGGTGCCCTCTTTCTCTCAAATACCATTTTAAAGCCATTTACTGGTCAATAAATATTATGTTGTGAATAATCAGCTTTGTTCTTTAGTTTCCCCAGAACAACCAGTAGCCTACATTTCTAAAATAATCTGAACATTTCAGTGGCAACATTGAATTACAGTTAAGTTACCTGCACCACATGCAAGTACTTTATTACTATGAACTTTCTCTGTGTGAAATTGTTTTGTTTGACTGTGTACTTGTGTTTTTTAATCAGTTATTCTCTGAAAATCTTCCCTCATGCTTTCAAATCTCATTCATGTTACTCAGAAAAATAATATCACAGGTTTGGCGCCAATAATGCTATGCATTTTTTCTTATATCTTTATCATTTGCATTTGAATATAAGACATTTTAACTCTGAATTATAACTTCAAGTTTAGTCTTTTTCGACAAAAAAAAAGGAAAAAGCTATTATATGGCTTCAGAAGACTTGCAACACAACCCATAACACATGAGTTGTGAACTCATTGATTATTTTTAGGATCTTTTCTGGGACATTTTTGGAGCTTAACCATTTTTACATAAATTGTTGCATTGAATTGAACTAGACAAGTGTACATAAGAATGGTTTCATGAATGATTTACACAATTTTTTTCTGCTTGTGTTTCATGCAGTGAAATTGAATGGTGACAGGGGTTGCATTATGCCTGAGTTCTGCTTTTGGGTTCCACAGACAGAAAGTCAAACAGGTTTGGAATGTCACAAGGCAGAAGAAATTATTTAAATTTCACAGCTATCACTTTAATAACCTTATTAACAGTAAATGTTGTACTTTGCAGGGATCTCGGTAAGCTGAAATACAAGTTTGAACAAGAATAAAAATCCTCCTGTAGACCTGAAAATCACTGTAGTACCTGGACCATCGACCAGAAAAGAGGAAAAACAAACGGAAAACGAATCTGCTGTACCTTTTCACTTTTCTAACTTGTTAAGTACCTCACATGTCCCTTGTGAAGATTTTATTATTGATTGCATTTTATGTTGCAGCGAGTAAAGGTGCGGTCACATTTTTGAATTTCGTGAAATTACACAGGCAAAAAAGTCCATTAACCATTGTCAGTAGTGTAGCGACGTAATGTATGAAGCACAGCTCACACAGGAGTCACTTTCAAGCAGCTTTCTGTTGGTCAAATCTAGCGAATTCCAGTGACCAACTTGGTCCCATAGTGACATTTTTTACCACAAACGAAATTGCTGATCGTGTGGATTCTTATTGAAATGACTGGAATTCATTCACAGAACAACAGATCATTTTACTGCACCTTAATACTGTTTCCGGGTCGAAGCCTTTACTTCTACTTCCTCTATCTTGTTTCATGAGAATACTCAACAACCATTTATGAACACTGTTGATTCAAGTCACACATTTAAGCTTTTCAAAAGCCATAGTGTGTATTACAGTCTCCAGTCTAACGGCATCCCAGACTTCAACATTTTATGATTCAAAATAGCTGAATAACTAACCATCAGAGATTTCGGTATAGAGATAAAGGTTAGGACCATAATTTTCAGGAATATTACAGCACAATGAGTGCATATTAGCACTGTTTGTTTGTTTTGGGCATCTGATAGAGCTTTTGGACTTGGAAACAGTGATGTCAGACTTACCATCGGACTGAAACACAAATGTTTGTTTTAAAGTTAAGTGAAGATGGACATTTTTAATTAGTCAAAATTTAATTTTTTTACATTGATTTATTTCGTGGAACATATGTGTTTCCATGCATTTTGTTGAAATGTCTTTTCTTGTATAGCCTATTGTATATACATGGTTGATTATTCATGTTGCTTATGTATTATACTATTATTCATTGATATTAATCTATAGTTAGCTTTTTTTTTCATGTGCATGGAAGTGTATAAAAATGAATATAAAATATGTAATAAACAATTCTTATTTTGTATTTGGTTCAATTTGTTTATTATAATAGAAGTCAAAGGTAACCATAGTAACAAAATTAAATTAAATATTTTAAAAAATGAAATTTGGTTCCTGGAGGCACCCAAAGTGGTTCCACACAGTGCCTTAGATAAGAGTTCCTCAGGAAACTTGTGTGGTTCTTCAGAGAACCGCCCCTTTTTTAAAGGGTGCCTAGAGGATCTACAGACGGTTCCGCCGGTATGGCAAAGTGAAGAACCCCAAAAGGTTCCTCCAGGCACCTTTTATTTTTACAGTGTATGGTACTTTAGCATTGTGAGGAAAAGACCAAAATTTTTGCAGCAGAGAATACCAAAAACCAGGAAAAAAAGAAAGTACAGATTTGTATTGACTTATGTATGATTTTTCATTTTTGTGTGAACTATTCCTGCGGTTCCTTCCTGCAGGTGTGGAACCATTATGGAGTTTTCTGAATGAAAATATTTTATCAATGTAATCAGTGCTGTGCAAATTGTTGAAATTGTCATTTTGCACTTTAGAGTAGGACTTAATTATTAATGATAGGTCCGTCTAAATATATATTAAGGTTGTTGAATAGTGAAAATGCGCAGAAAAATCTTTTTTTAAAGTGTGTTATTGTAATTGAATTTTTTTATTTAAAAAATATATAATTTTTAGTAAATTTCACTTTGATTAAATATAAATCCTTGGGTCATTTTTCAGCTTGTCAGTAATTAATTCATATAGCTGATTTAAGTAATGTTATAGCTGTTTTTATGTATGGAGTCATAAGGGTCACTAATCTCTCTGACATATGTGAGCCTGGATCACAAATCAGTCATAAGTCGCACGCAGAGGTGTCAAGTAACGAAGTACAAATACTGGAGTAATTAATTTTCTGACGACTTTTTACTTCTACTCCTTACAATTTCACGCAATTATCTGTACTTTCTACTCCTTACATTTTAAAAGTAGCCTCGTTACTCCTATTTAATTTTGGCTTGTTTTCATTCCGGCTTGTCGTCGTAAAAAAAAAAAAATTGGCCAATTACACAAACGGTTTAGATCTGAGTCCCGCCTCCTGAATACACATCGCTAAACTGATTGGCGTTGTGGTGTCTTTCTAACTTGTGAGAGGCTGTAGTCACATTTGGTTGTTTGCAAAAACTCCTCCGAAGGAAACCTAGGGAGAAAGCGAGGGAGAAATCGGGGCAAATCGCGTCAAATCATGACGAGAGAGAGAGAGAGAGAGAGAGAGAGAGAGAGAGAGAGAGAGAGAGAGAGAGAGAGAGAGAGAGAGAGAGAGAGAGAGAGAGAGAGAGAGAGAGAGAGAGAGAGAGAGAGAGAGAGAGAGAGAGAGAGAGAGAGAGAGAGAGAGAGAGAGAGAGAGAGAGAGAGAGAGAGAGAGAGAGAGAGAGAGAGAGAGAGAGAGAGAGAGAGAGAGAGAGAGAGAGAGAGAGAGAGAGAGAGAGAGAGAGAGAGAGAGGGACGCTCTGCCCTTTTCATTTTATCTTTTTTTTTTTTTTTTTTCGGCCGCGGTACATTATAAATGTAGGCCAAAAAAACGCAACCCGCGACTTTCGCTCGCTCGCTAAGTATTTAATAGGCTACTCAATCAAAAGAGTAAACACAACAAGTCAAGTAGCCTATACTTAAAATACTGTATACTTTTAAGTATATCTTTGTCAAAAGATTTAGTACATGTATAGTCCAAATGTACTTACTTTTCTGTCAGTCTGTATAAGTCAAGTATACTTAAGTGCAAGTTTAAGTATATTTCTGAGAAGTACATAACAAGATTGAAAGTATAATTTCTTATTTTTTAGTTTAAAAGAAGTATAGCACCCTTGAATAAACTTATTTTTCGTTAGGGTGGGTCTGTCATAGCCTGGTAATACCAGACTCTGCTACTTCGCTTTGCTTCGTAGAGAGAGTCTGGAGTTCCGTAATAGAAAAACGTTTTATTTACCGCCTGGGGGCGCTAGTCTGAAGCTTAAAATCATTGGTTACCCCTAAGCCAATCACATAACGTTTGGTTATGGCGTGTGTTATGCGCATGCTCAGCCGCATCTAACTTCCACTGTAAACACATGTATGATGCGAAAACAAAACCATTGAGCGAAATACCTGGACTTTTGCAGATTATGCGAAGTAAATCTACGCATCCACGGTACAATCAGCGTCTACGTCACGGCTCTCAGCCCGCCCTCTGTTTGTTGATTGGCCGGCTGTTTTCAGGCCGGAGGAAAACGGAAAGCTATGACGCGGTCTCAGACTGAGTACAGAAGCGAAATGAAATTGAGCGGAAGTACGAAGTCTGACGTAGTCAGGCTAGGTCTGTCATGCTTTAAAAAAAAATATATATATTATGCAGTGCACTACATTATGACAACAGACAAAATTTAAGTCATTATTCTTTGAAAATCATTTTGTCTGCTAAAGCTCTTGTAGGGAACTTTTTCGCGTTCAAACAGAAGTTATTCTTTATTGAGAACTTCGCGTTGTGTTGCTGCAGTTCTTCCAACAGTCTAACTAAAACATTATACATTGTAGTTATATAGGCTACATTCCAAGGGCCATCCCAGAGCCATTAAAGACAAAAGGTGAAAGTCTCCCCTACAGCTAATCCAATCAACCTAATGATTCAACGTCTAGGCCAAGGGGCTCCGAAAGCCATTTGCAGGACAACAGGTGAGAGTCTCCGTGATCTGACTCATTTAACTTACAATGGAAAAACAGGTCTGGCAGGAAATCTCTTGCTGGAAACTCAATAATCATCTGAAATCAGTCTACTAAACTTTATCAGTTTATATACTATTGCAGTGGAAAACTAAATTAAACATTTAATAAATTTGTAATCCTACACTCTCTAATCTCATTCGTGCCCACTGCCCATGTACATTCAAATATGGCATGCAAGTCATGCTTTGAAGTCAATGTTTCCTTATGCCTTTGTTTATCATAAACAATTTCACAGTGCTATGTTCGATTATAATTATACATTTTTGGATGAGTTAACCATTTAAAAGCAGCACAAATACTGTGAGCAAAGAGCTGGTGCCTGTGTGTCTGGAGGTGTTGTAGATGGCATAGGCCTACGTGGAATAAATGGGGCTTCTGTTGAATTTATACAGAAAGAGGGCATATGAAGTCAAGGCTCAGAGCTGTGGCTACATCATGGTTTTTCTGTCTCTCTTACTTTCCCTGTGTTATAAATCTGCACATAAACACACACACATTTATTTTCAGTGGCGCCTTTTCTATGATAGTGGGTCATGAAAGTGTGTTTCAGTTTAACCACAACTTTCTATTTATGCCTCTTACTCTCATACACACACACACAGCTCTATTTCTCAGCCAAGCCATGGTATGCACTTTATCACAGCAGCTCAAAAATCAAAGCCGACACATAAACACACACATGACCAATGGCAGGAATATACAAGCATATTTAATTAATACAAAATTTATTTACAGATTTTTCCAATTAAATGTTTTTGTCAGAATAGACAGTGGGTAGAGTAGTATATTTATTTGACAGGAATGAAAACGAGGCTGTGGGGGATAGTACAGTGTGTTCAGTGGAGTGTACTGTTGTTTAACAACATGCATTGTTCATTTGATGAAATGTTTTTTCAAAAGACATTTTTTAATAGATAAAAACTCCATAAAACAGTTTACATGAAAATTACATGTGATATAGGGCTTTTATACAGTGCATGCCATCATAGCGTTATCTACGTAATTCAGTATTGCATCTGTCTTGAATAAGGTCTATCATTTGACTTTTAGGGCAGTGGTTCTCAACCAGGGGGTTGGGGCCCACTATGGGGACTCCACACACTTCCAGAGGGGCCTTAAGATTACTCCCACCTGCATACACTCCATAATCACCAGCACCTGCTAGCAATCACCCTCATCTGCTTCACACTGCAAAAGCCTGCACCACACAACCATTCGTTGTCTGGTTGTTGTTTTTTTTAATGCCCTTCCCTCGCTTACTTCCCTCAGTCTCTTTCACTCGGATGTACGTCATTGCTTATGTTGCAGAAGTGCCCACTACTGGCGGAACCCTTGTAATGGGCTGAATTGGAACATCCTAAGCCCTTGATTACTTGGAATCCACTATGGAGCTGATTTATTATTTTTCCCTTAAAGGGATACTCCACTTTTTTCGGAAATATGCTCATTTTACATCTCCCCCAGAGTTAAACAGTTGAGTTTTACCGTTTTAGAATCCATTCAGCCGAACTCCGGGTCTGACGGTACCACTTTTAGCATAGCTTAGCACAGATCATTGATTCTGATGAGTCCAGTAGCATTTCTTTCAAAATGACCAAAGAGTTTCAATATTTTTCCTATTTAAAACTTGACTCTTCTGTAGTTAAACCGTGTACTAAGATCGACGGAAAATGAAAAGTTGCGATTTTCTAAGCCTATATGACTAGGAACTACTCTCATTCCAGCGTAATAATCAAGGAACTGTGCGGCTGTACCATGAGTGCAGCAGGCGTAATGATATGACGCAGCGCCTGAAAATAGGTCTAATAGGTTAGACAAACTTAGTCCCGGTCACGTTGGAAGAAGTTACCGAGCTGGGGACTATTTTCAGGCGCTGCGTCATATCATTACGCCTGCTGCACCCATGGTACAGACACACAGTTCCTTGATTATTACGCTGGAATGAGAGTAGTTCCTAGCCATATAGGCTTAGAAAATCGCAACTTTTCATTTTCCGTCGATCTTAGTACACGGTTTAACTACAGAAGAGTCAAGTTTTAAATAGGAAAAATATTGAAACTCTTTGGTCATTTTGAAAGAAATGCTACTGGACTCATCAGAATCAATGATCTATGCTAAGCTATGCTAAAAGTGGTACCGTCAGAACCGGAGTTCGGCTGAATGGATTCTAAAACGGTAAAACTCAACTGTTTAACTCTGGGGGAGATGTAAAATGAGCTTATTTCCGAAAAAAGTGGAGTATCCCTTTAAGAATTTGTTTAATGCAGCATTCTATATGTATATAGGTGTGTTTAGGTGGTTAAAAAATATATATATATATATATCATAGAGTTGTTGGTGGTGGTGGTAAATTAACCATGATATGATATGAGGTGAAGTGACGTCATAATCGTGTTGCATTGTGGTATATGGATATGTATCTGCCTGAAGTGTACATATGAAGTAGACTCGCTCCCTCTGTCAAACTTCACTCATCCACTTCACGAAGTGGAGCACTTCAAAATGGCGGTGGGGATTCCCCCAAGGGGAAGTGCTTAGGGAAATTTGTGAGTGCGTGTCTAAAAGCGGAGTGGAACGCAGCCTATAGGACTCACCCAAGTTGTGGACATTCCTTACCAGAGATACCTGCTTTCATGTTCATTTCCTTGTCTCCAATGCTTCCAGTCTCTAGTTCTCCAACTCCCTGTAAAGGCAGGCTCCTTGACTTTTGGCTGGATTTTGCTGTTGCAGACAGATTTCCAAGGTCTGCGACAAAACCCTCGGATCTTGGCCAAATCGTTGCTCATTGCGGTCACTGATGCAGTGATATTTTCAAACCTTTTTGATATTATCGCCACGTGATAGTGTGAGCAATGAAACAACATGGTGAACTGCTCATGTACCTTAATGTATATGAATGCAAGGTGAAAATGTAATCATAATTGTTTTATACTAATAAACTAACAAGAAATATACTTTTTAAATGTAAATAAGTGGTCTTTGCTCTATACTTAACATTATGATATATTTTATTTGCCATACATTTTTTGCTGAACAGACATGAACTGCCAGGCCACGTGTATTTCTGCCCAATTTCCTTTTTTTTTTGTCTCATCTTTTTATGCACATATGGCAGCGAGCATGAGCCAGCGACTCTCTAAAGTCTTGCGTGAATTCATGTGAGATGTTTTTTTCGAAACTTCTGGAATTCTAAAATGTAACTATTTTTATGTTATAGACCTATTTATTTTAGTTACTTATTTTAATGTGGACAAAAAAAGGTGGGAGGGGAGTATGTATTCACATACACGCACATTTAAAATGAGTACATATAATGAGCAGCCTAATAAACTACCTGTAGTGCCCACACACACACACTTTATCTGACTCACTAGGTCAACCTGTTTTGTGTGCGTGTGTGTAGATAAGCAGAGGTGTCACTAAGCTAGTAAATAACAGGTGCATCAGCACTGACGTGCTTCACAGATTGCTGTGGGTGGCTGAGAAGAAACTCTGGGTAAGTGTGTGTGTGTGTGTGTTCTCCGTTGATGACATTGCAGGGCTTTTGAATGGACATATTTTGTCAAGTTAAGTGAACCTGGCACAAATATTCCTTCCTTAGTGTGTAGATAGCAGAGAGTGAACACTGCATAAGGACCCTGCAAATAGGAAGCTGAGTCTTGTGTCTACTGCAGCATGTGTCTCCATGGCGTATAATACAATCAGTAAATTCAGGCGTTTCAAAACAGCAATAGAGAACAAAGCCACTTCTCTATAACAGACTGAAAATCTCTCTGTAATTGTCTCAGCGGGCATCCAGGTTTCCCAGGCCTCTCATGTGAGATGAATTGTTAATGTGCCCTTTTGTGTGTATCTAAATCATTGCCTTTAAACCTGGTTGTTAATGGCATATTCTCTCCTTTCATCTCTCAATCGCTTTATGAACAGCAAAAATATGAATGTGGTTTTAAAAGAAGTTAATGACTGTGTGTAAATGAGCATGAGGGCAGCTGTTGTTGGATTCGCATGAGGCATTTTGGAGGGCATCTGGTTGAAGGTCTGCATGTGTCAGGACACAAACCGAGTACTGACTATTCAGGGATTCCGTTGCTGATCTGGCATGGGTTGAGCTGAACCAAACTGACTCTGGCCATTTTCCCAACAAAGAATGGATATCAGCCTCTGAATTGGTGACTGTCAAATCACACTTAGATTTCTAGATCAAAGTCATGCTAGTGATTTAGATATAAATAAGACATATAATGACAGAACTGTACACAGTATCTGAATCAAAGAAGTCTAAATCACACTGATTTGCTCTGATTACAGCAGTTGACAATCTCTATAAAATCTATATTTTTAAATCATTATCAAGTAATCCCAATTGAAACAACTGGAAAGCTAAATGAAATTCATTGGGTTAAAAAAAAAAAAAACGTGTGGGAACCCTGGCCAAATGACTTTCAGACAGTTATTAAAAAGGCATATTTATTTTATTGAGTGATGGAACATGCCTTGCAGTCTCTTTGTGTTTATGTACAGTATCAGTGTGTTCTCGTATATTCCATATCAGCACTGTGTAAATAAATGCTACAGTACTCAACATAGTCCCCGCTGTTTCACTATTAGTGTTTCCTGACATGTTACAAACACTCTTGACCTTTATTTTAAAGCTAATCTGTGTGTGATGGCCATCAGATATGTGAACACACAGTGTGTTTGAATAGGAATGTTTAGCTTCACTCTTAAGGACAGTTTTTTTTTTTTTTTTTTTTGGTTATTTGTTTGAGCTAGAACTAATTCAATCAGTTAATCACCAGAGGCAGTAAAATATTAGACATTCATTGCAATGGCATGCATGAGAGGGGGTTTGCAGGGTGCCTTGAGCACCTCCCCCTTTAATCGCTAATAGTAAAGTGCCCTTTCGGTCGTATTGTGGTGCCCCCGGGAACCAAGGAGGATTACAAAGTGAAAGTGAGTTCTGATATAAAAAACTGTCTTAAATGTTGAGCTGGTAGCCTTATATGGGAAATGAGCAGTGGTGTTGACCCTCTCCTGACTAATAGCCCCATCAAGCCCCAGTTGGCCCACTTTGGACCAAGCTATTTGGCAGACCAAAAACCCTGACTGAAGACTGATAAGGAGATAAAAGGGGGAGGAAAGGAGGGCCTGGATGGAAGAGTCCATGGGAGACCAATGGAGGCAGAGACCATGGGGGAGCTGGCAGAGGAGGCTACGGTGCAATCAGCAGACTATCACTTCCTGACAATGCTGTTGGTCCACATTTTGGAGGGCTCCGCCGTGGACCTTCACAGTGGGTGGAAGCGAAGACTGAGGTGGAGTCAGGTAGATACTTCAGAAGTCCCCCCTCCCAGAAGGTGCAACCTTGCGCCGTAACTCATAATCCAGCTGTGAAGGGAGGGAGGGGGCTTTGGTGGTGGCGGTGGAGCTGTGGACCTTTGGCTGAAGGGCCGGGCAGAATCCGGGGGCTGACTAACAGAGGCTCCCAGGACTGAGGCGAAGACAGGGGATAAGCCCGGTGGAGCCGAAGTGAAGTCTGTGGTGGAGGCAGAGTGACGACTGACTGAGGCTGATCTGGAGGGACGAGGAAGCCTGAAGGAGGGCTAACGGACTAGGGCAGACGGACCACAGTGGAGATGAGGGAACGCAGAGCCGACAAGCTGAGAGGCCAAGGTGGAGACATGGGCATAGAGGCCAAAGTTGCAGCCGGGGACACAGTGTCACACCGAGCTGGTGGAGGAAGAGTCCGAGGCGGAGCTGACGAGACGCATGAGCCGAGGAGTTGGACAACACCAGCGGTGCCGACGGTTCCAGGGGACTGGACATAACCAGAAGAGGGGATGAGACCAGGCAGCTGGGCGGGAACATTGAAGGAGGAAGATTTCCAGATGGGACCGGAGCATCCAGATCGCCGGGCGGGACCGGCGTAGAAGGCGAAGACTCAAGGGTGGGGACTCTGGAGGGAACTGGATCCACAGACCACAGATCTATAAGGCAGAGTTCCGCTCCTGGCTCTGGGATGGACTGAGCATTACGCGTAGACTCCAAGCTCTGATAGTAGCCAGCTCTGGTTCCAGAACGAACACTGTGGTTGCCTTGGGCTCACAGGTCATGATGGAGAAGCAGCCGTTCTGAATCATCCAGCTCAAATACCCCCAAAAATTCAGATTTTCAGAGGGGGGAGGAGACGCAATGCTGGTACGTCCATTATTTTGTCTTTCTTGTTTTTAAAGGTCGGGTATTCTGTCACGAGTGGCTATGATAAAAGTGCAGGACAAAGGAGTATCCAAACATTCAACACTGGAGAAACACAGGAGATACCTGACAATGAACTGAATAGAACTCAAGGTTTAAATAACAGGGAGATAACTGGGACAAAAACAGGTGTGGGATTAATTAACGGAACTTTATTAAACGAAACAAAAGAGTATAATACAAACAATCCAAAATTAGACAATGTAACAGTGTGTACTGAAACACAAACAACACCAGACAAAAAACTGAGGAGACTGAGGCAAACACAAGATAATGAACTCAAATACAACCAGGTGTGCTTTAATTAATGAAACAAATAATCACCATAGCAACAAATGATGAGAGGGAACACAAGACAAAGGGAAGCAGGAAAACACAGAGAAGCAAACTAAGGCCACATTTACTCATAGCCGGGTATTTAGAGAAACTAACCACCCCCCCCCCCCCCCACCCCCGTATTCAATAATAACATCGTGCACACAACATTTTTTTCAAAAAAGTTGTAATTTACATCAACCCGCATAAATATGCCGTCAAGCACCATCATAACTATGCCAAACCTATGGGCGGCAGTGTTAGGGAGAAGGATAAAGCCATGCAAGCCAATCAGAATCCTCAGAATCAACAACAACGAATAACACAAGCGACTTCCTAGATAACCGGCGTTATCAGAAATCTCCACTTTGGCTGGAGTTTTTAGAAATAATTGTTTTCTGTGAAAAAAACGGGGTTTTCGTGTAAATGAGAGGCCAAACCGCAGGGAAATATCTGCGTCTTCCCTTCGTGTAATGGGGCCTCGGTGTCCTTGAAAACCAAAACAAAATACAATGAAAATACATTTTAAAACAGCTTATAAATCATCAAATCAAGTGATGTTTTTTTGAAAATCTAAAAACGCAGAAAGTTTTAAATTAAATTAATTAAATTTTTGATTTAAATAGTTTTTTTTCTGGGGCTTATACCATGATGACAGTTTAGGTGGATAGCCAGGTATGTTTCAATTTAATTTGTGCCAACCCTGGGTTTTAGGGACCATGAAAGTGGCTCAGCTTTTAGCAGTGTTCATCACCATTATACTCCATGGCTAACCTTTTCCAGGGCAGGTTATGTTCTAGGTAAGAGATCTCAAACCGAAATTGGACTAATCAGTTGTGAGCAAAGTGACACATCTTGGATGCAATAAACTCTCTCCCCCAGTTTTTAAAAGATAGTAAAACAATTTTAAATACAAAATTGATCAGTTTTTAGCTATTATTTATTATAAACATTTTATATGATTTATAAATTATTTATATAATTATTATACCCCTACTCCATTACACATGAGCAATTTTAGTTAAAACATTATTATTAAACATTTAGTTTATTATTATTATTATTATTATATTAAAAAACAGTAAAATTACAATAATTAATTTAAATTTTAATAATTTTGTTGCTTTCTGTTACAGAGCAGGCTTCCGCACCGCCTCCTCTTCACCACCGGAGGGAACCTTCCCCAGAATATTAACTTTACCCATTGAACTCCATTTCCCATAATACCGTTTACCTGGGACTGATTGCGTTACACACCTGCACCTCATTTACACACACTCATATAAACCACTTCCACACACACATTCAATGCGAAGTCTTGATTCTGCCCCGGCCATCATTTCTGAGCGTTTATTCCCGTGTTTGATTTCTGTTATTGACCTTGGACTGTTTATCGTTTCTGATTCTCTGCTGCCTGCCCTGACCTGGATTGTCTATTGATTCCTGATTCTTGCTGCCTGCCTCGACCCTTGCCTGTTCACCTGGTTTGTCTCTGCCTAGCCTGCTTTGCCCTGTCTGCTGTGTTTGACCCTGCCTGTCTTGACTACTCTCTAATAAAGCTGCAAATGGATCCCACTGTCTCTGCCTCTTCACAACAGAAGACTTCGCCACTTATGGATCCAGCAGCAGTCATGCAGATCACCACTGAACTATCTGCTCAAGCATCACAGTTATCTCTTCATCATCATCAGCTGAGTCGTCTTACCTCCCTCACTGAGGAACTCGTTCAAGTACTACAAGCTCTCCGAACTTACAGTCACGCTCCTTCGGAACAAGCACAGAGTGCATCAGCACATCCCGTCAGTACTTCAATCAACACTCGTCTTGCCTTCCCGGAGAAGTATGACGGTGATCCCACTAAATGCAAGGGGTTTCTGTTACAGTGCAATCTCTATATCGATCAGCAACCTTCATTATACTCTAACGATGCTGGACGCATCACGTTTGTCTGTTCACTATTGACTGGAAAGGCACTTGAATGGGTCACGGCAGTTTGGAGACCAGAGGGTTCATCATTTTCCTCATTCAGAGCATTCCTTCAACAATTCCGTAATGTCTTTGAACACTCCACAGCAGAAGGAGATCCGGGAGAACAATTGTTAAAACTCTCTCAAGGAAGGAACACCGCTGCTGATTACGCTCTCGCTTTTCGCACTCTCGCTGCACAAACCAACTGGATAGAGGATACCCTCAAAACTCTGTTCAGAAAAGGTCTCACCGTCGAACTACAGTCTGAATTGGCCTGCCGAGATGAGGGTAGGAGCTTGAACGAATACATCAATCTCACTATCCAGGTTGACAATCTCATGCATTCTCGACGCCGAGTCAGAACACCCCTATACACCGCTCACGAATCCACTACAATGCACGATCCAATGCAGCTGGGATTTACTCATCTTTCACCTGAAGAACGAGAGCGTCGCCAGCAGAACCGTCTTTGCCTGTATTGTGGTCAACCAGGTCACATGAAAGCTTCCTGCCCTGTTCGTCCTGTCAGCAAACCTCAATCGGTGAGTTCTCACACCAAAGAGAATTTATTCACATCCAGTATCCTGTTACCCATTCGCCTGCACATCAAAAACCGAACTATTGTCACTACTGCCATGCTCGACTCAGGAGCCACAGGAAACTTCATTTCTCATGAATTCACGTCATTACATCAACTAAAATTAAATCCCTGTGAGTCTTCTCTGACAGTGGAGGCGCTAGATGGCCATCCCATCGGAGGAGGAAAAGTTCATCGTTTGACTGAAGAGATCAAGATGCACGTCGGTACCCTGCACTCAGAAACCATTCAGTTTTATGTCATCCAGGCCCCTCATCACTCTATTATCCTCGGTCTATCCTGGTTACGCACCCATAATCCACACATTTCTTGGAGAGATGGCCAGATCACACAATGGGGTGAGCACTGTCATGAACACTGTCTCTCGAAAATCACTCGAGTTTCTCAACCTGTTTCCATCGTGTCCCCTCCTGATAACCAAGAAGTAAAACTACCCTCCGAATATGCAGACCTCACTGAAGTATTCAGCAAAAAGAAAGCCTCTCAACTTCCTGAACATCGCTCTGTTGACTGTGCCATCGAACTCACTCCAGGTTCCACACCACCCAAAGGTAGAATTTTTCCCCTGTCGCAACCCGAATCTAATGCCATGAAACTTTACATCCAAGAGGAACTAGCCAAGGGTTTCATTAGACCATCAACTTCTCCAGCATCCGCCGGGTTTTTCTTTGTGAAGAAAAAGGATGGAGGTTTGAGACCCTGCATTGACTATCGTGGACTGAATGACATCACTGTCAAATTTCGTTATCCTTTACCTTTGGTTCCAGCTGCTCTCGAACAACTTAGACAAGCCAAATATTATACCAAGTTGGATCTTCGCAATGCATACAATTTAATTCGGATTCGTGAGGGTGACGAATGGAAGACAGCATTCTCCACCAGTAGCGGGCACTACGAATACTTGGTTATGCCCTTCGGCCTGGCTAACAGTCCTTCAGTGTTCCAATCGTTCATGAACGACGTGTTCCGGGACATGTTGGACAGATGGGTGATTGTCTACATCGACGACATCCTGGTGTACTCAAACTCCTTAGAAGAACACATTCACCATGTCAGAACGGTCCTAAAACGTCTGCTACAATACCAACTCTACGCGAAAGCAGAGAAGTGTGAATTTCATCGAACCAGCACTTCATTTCTGGGTTATGTAATCAGCCAAGAAGGGGTGGCAATGGATAAGAAGGTCAAGGCGGTACTGGAATGGCCATTACCCCAAACCGTCAAAGAACTGCAACGCTTCCTAGGGTTTGCCAACTTCTACAGACGTTTCGTCAGAAATTTCAGCATCATAGCCACTCCTCTAACTACCATGACCAAACGCCACACGTCTCGTCTGACCTGGTCCCCTGAAGCTCAACAAGCCTTTGAAAAGCTAAAGACCCAATTTACCTCCGCTCCCATTCTTCGACACCCAGATCCCACACGTCAATTCATCGTGGAGGTGGATGCCTCCAATACCGGGGTCGGAGCCATTCTGTCTCAACGCCAAGGTAACCCTGAAAAAATGTTTCCCTGTGCCTTCTTCTCCCGAAAACTATCCTCAGCAGAAAGAAACTATGACGTGGGAAACCGCGAATTGTTGGCCATGAAACTCGCCCTCGAGGAGTGGCGACACTGGCTGGAAGGTGCTGCTCAACCCTTCATTGTCCTCACTGATCATAAGAACCTTGAATACCTTCGATCAGCTAAACGTCTGAATCCTCGTCAGGCTAGATGGGCTCTATTCTTCACCAGATTTCAATTCACTGTCTCCTTTCGACCAGGATCAAAGAACGTAAAAGCAGACGCTCTCTCCCGCCAAGCAGAAGAACCCACTCAACTTCTCCCCAACGACACCATCATTCCTGAGAGTCTCCTGGTAGCCCCGGTACAGTGGGACATAATCACAGAAATTGAACAGTTCAACCACCAAGCAGAACTTCCATCCGAATGCCCTGAAAACCTTCTGTACGTTCCAGAACCTTTGCGCTCAAGACTACTCGACCAAGTACATTCTGCACCCAGCTCAGGACATCCCGGAATCACAGCTACTATCCATCTACTTCAGAACCGCTTCTGGTGGTCAACTTTACAATCAGATACCATAACTCACATCAAGAACTGCATAACTTGTAATACCTCCAAGTCTTCCAGACGACTCCCAGCAGGTCTCTTAACTCCTCTGCCTACACCTCAACGCCCCTGGTCTCACATAGCCATCGACTTCATCACAGACTTACCACCTTCACAAGGCCATACCACCATACTCACCATAGTAGATCGATTCTCCAAAGCCTGCCGGTTAATCCCTCTTCCCAAACTCCCCACTGCATTAGAGACTGCTGAATTACTCTGCAACCAGGTTTTCCGTTTCTACGGCCTTCCTGACGACATAGTCTCTGACCGAGGACCCCAATTCACTTCCCGGGTATGGACATCCTTTTTCAAACACCTCAATGTCAACATCAGCCTTACCTCTGGTTATCATCCCCAGTCCAACGGACAAACAGAACGTCTTAATCAAGATGTAATTCGCTTCCTTTGGACTCTTTGGTCAAACCTGCTACAGGCATCACTCCTTTCAAGTGCATCCTGGGCTTCCAACCTCCACTTTTCCCCTGGTCCGGTGAACCCACTGACTTACCATCTATCACAGAATGGTTACAAAAGAGTGAAGAGGTCTGGGATCAAGCACACACTCATCTCCTCCATGCCGTCAGACGTCAAGAGGTCCAGGCTAATCGTCACCGTTGCCCCGCTCCAGTTTATCAACCCGGCCAGTGGGTTTGGCTCTCTACCAGAGATCTCAGACTTCGACTTCCATGTCGCAAACTCAGTCCCAGGTTTGTTGGTCCGTTCCAAATTCTCAGACAAATTTCCCCTGTATCTTTTCGACTTGATTTGCCCGCTAATTACCGTATTTCTCCTACATTCCATGTATCACTCCTGAAACCTGCCGGTGGTCCGAGAGGAGAGTCGGAGGAGGGAGTCGTGGCTCCAGACCCCCCATCCATCCTGGTTGATGGCGAGGAGGCGTACCGTGTGCACGAGTTGCTGGACTCCAGGCGCCGGGGTAACGTCCTCCAGTATCTGGTTGACTGGGAGGGCTACGGTCCGGAGGAGCAATCCTGGGTCAACGCTGGAGATATCCTAGACCCCACACTCACGGAAGAGTTTCATCGGATGCATCCGGAAAAACCGGCCCCTCGACCTCGTGGAAGACCCCGGCGTCGTTTGCCTTCTCGCCTCAGGAGCTGCTCGCAGAGGGGGGGCTCTGTTACAGAGCAGGCTTCCGCACCGCCTCCTCTTCACCACCGGAGGGAACCTTCCCCAGAATATTAACTTTACCCATTGAACTCCATTTCCCATAATACCGTTTACCTGGGACTGATTGCGTTACACACCTGCACCTCATTTACACACACTCATATAAACCACTTCCACACACACATTCAATGCGAAGTCTTGATTCTGCCCCGGCCATCATTTCTGAGCGTTTATTCCCGTGTTTGATTTCTGTTATTGACCTTGGACTGTTTATCGTTTCTGATTCTCTGCTGCCTGCCCTGACCTGGATTGTCTATTGATTCCTGATTCTTGCTGCCTGCCTCGACCCTTGCCTGTTCACCTGGTTTGTCTCTGCCTAGCCTGCTTTCCCCTGTCTGCTGTGTTTGACCCTGCCTGTCTTGACTACTCTCTAATAAAGCTGCAAATGGATCCCACTGTCTCTGCCTCTTCACAACACTTTCACACAGCACTTGCAGAGATTGCACAGCTCCTTAAATAAGTTAATTAAATAAATACATGAAACATTAATTTGAGTTTAATTAATTTTAATATATGCAAAGAAGAGTTGTGCCGAGTACTGCTGGTCCATTCACCCTCTGTCATTCCAAACAGCACCAGAATTCCCATCCTGTCATGAGGGGATTGGTGTTGTTACCATGGAAATCCTCCCCTGCAGTAAAACAGATATTTTTCATCCCCTTGGGAGAGGTTGCTAGGCAACATTGCCTGAACCAATGGGGACTTGTTACAATTAGTTTGAGCTTATGGAAAGGTCAGAGGATGTGTGATGTACACCAGGGTCCCAGCTCCTAGCCTCATTTCTGCTCACTCATAAAACTTTTGCTCATAGAAGAGAAAGAAAAATAGAGTCTTTTGGCAAAGCCACAAATAATTGAAAAGATAAAAAAAAATCTGCCAGGGGTTGTGGGTAATTTCCAGACTTATGCTGCCTTGTTGTACAAATCTGGTAATTTCTTTGAAGTGTATCTTGAGCTGCAAAGTCAAATACTGTGAGAATTTCATAGCAGGGTTGTCAGTGAGTCTGTTTTTATTTATTTTGAATTATTCTTATTTATTTGTTTTCTTCAATAAAAATTGTGAAAATGATGCAAATGTAAAACAAAAACTAACATTTGGAGGAGGACAAATAATTTTTTTGAGAAAAAGTATTCAAGCACTGAAATAGGGCAACTCATGATGACAAGGAAATCCTCTCTCACACTTCCTGTCTGCACACTGAAGCAGAGGAAGCCAAAGACAGTCTCTGAACACAGTGGCTGCTGCTAATTTTTTCTCTCTATTTTTATTCTTTTTTCTCTCCATCTGTGTCTGTGGAGTCTGGAGAATATCTCTGGAAATATCTCTGGAGACGAGATTTCATGTGAACAGACTCCCAGTCGATCCCTTGTTTGTTGCGTGTTGTGTTATTTATACAGATCTAGGAAATACCTTGTTTTATGAGCATGGTGGTTGCTGAGGAACACGCTAGCACTAAATAAATATGTTCGTAAATGCATTTACACTTTGCGTTTTATGTGTACATTTTTGCTTTAATGAGACCTCAAAGTTGTTCCACGTTGTATCTTCATATCAGCTACATTAACAAGAAACAATGTGTAAACCCAGATTGTCTTGCACACATATGCACAGACTCGTATACATCTGTGCACTGCAGTTAAAAATCCTGAAAAGTCCCATTGGGATTGATTCCAATTATCAAATTATGATAGAAATTCTATTAGCTTTCCTTCAGGCTTTTTGACAAGAACCAAATTCAGATATGAGCCTAAATAGCTGTCCTCAGTCCCAGCAATCTCTTGGTAGCCAAATATTCTGGCACAGTAATGCTATCCCATAATTGCTCATTACCACACAGTGCCTGGCAGTTTGCACCACAAACACACATTTTTTAGTTCATATTCAATGTCACACTAAAGAGGATTGCATAATCTGCATATTTTTGAATCAGTCTAATGTTTAAGTGCAGCTCCACTTTTCTGCATTGAACTGGTTGTACTTTATTTTCAGTGCCGGCCCAAAAGGAGACAACATTTATGAGTTGAGGTCCACTATCCTGGGTCCTCAGTGTATGAGGGTGTTCTTCTTGGACATCATTTTCACACCAGACTACCCCTTCAAACCACCCAAGGTCAGAGCCTTCTCCCAGACAGTAAATTCTGTCATCGTTCACTCGTTCATGTCAGTTTGAGTCCATTTAATTTGTATTTTTCTTTGGAATACAAGTTATTCTTTTAAATCTCTTTCAAATTAAAGCATACAGAGATCACAAGAAAAGGACTAAAGGTGCCACACTGAAAAAAATGATTCGTTGAAATTAATTTAAAAAAAAATTAGCGTAAGTGGTTGCATTCAATTGATTTTATCTACATTTAAACAAATGCATTGTTTAACTAAAATTGATTAAGTTCAACTTAATGCATTTGTTTTTTTCTCAATTTCTGGGGATGAAACGAGTATTAAAGCCATCTTTTTAACCATCTAATAGTCTTAAAATATTTTAACAACATTTAATGCAAGTGAACTTAAAACAAACTTCACATAAACATTATAATAAATGCCACATTTAGCTGTGCTTTTAATATAGTGTGTCATATATAGTGTATATAGTAATATAGTGATTATTTTGTCTCAGCTCTCTCTGTTTGAATGTGAGCTGTGAGTTCATTTTCCCCCCCACTAAGATTATTTTGTGCATTCATTTTCTCTCTCTCTCTCTCTCTCTCTCCCTTGTCTTTTGATGATGAGAAGGAATCTCTGGTGTCCTGAGGTTTCACCTGCTCTCACTGCTTTCATCTACTGATGTGATAGCAGTCCTGCTGAACGATTTCTGAAATCTCTAACTGAAGACAGAAATAGATGTGTTTATAGGCTAAAATGTTTTTTTGTTTTCTTTTTACATAAAAGACAGTTAAACTACTCAAGAAACCAGGGTTTAGTGTCTGTCACTTCAGAAAAAAAGTTAATTTGTTCATTAAAACCTTGTCGAGACTGATAATAGTCCAAAAGAGAGCTTGATCTTAGATCAATAAACTTCCCAGACTTAATTTTCCCGGTCAGCCTTCTGTAGAAAGATGGGCCGTCACCCACAAAGCTTTCACTTTCACTCTACTCACTGCTAGCTAGCTGTTAACATCTTGTGTGGCTGTATAGAACACATTGAAGTGAGGATATGAGAAGAGGGTAAGGGAAGATTTGTGATTTAATGAGAGATAATGATCAGGGGCCGTATGTATAAAGCCACTCAGAGTAAAATTTTAGTCTTAAGTCTCTCAAAATTCTAAGAATGACGTCACTTTACTTTTATTCCTAGACTTAAAAATAAGTGTGATTCATAAAGGTTCCTAAGTGTCAAGACTAGGTCTCAGCTCCTAAATTACTTAAGAGAGCTGAAGAGGTCTCCTAACCTAGTTAGGAGTAACAAGATGGCCACAGAGAGGAGGAGGCCACGCACTTTTCAATGAAAATATGATGTATTGGAGTTACAGTAAATGATGACGGAGTTGATCAAACAATAAAAGTTTGATCATCAAGGGATCCTTTTTCGAACTGACTTTTAAGAAATTTTATAGCAATGAAATTAAAGGAAAGTAGTAATAATTACATTGTTGCTGACTGGAAAAAAGCAGCAGTGCACCAGTGATGACTTGAGCTCATCAGTCCACTGTAAGTAGGGCCTCAATAGCACTATTGTGGCACTGACCACATCAAATACAGTAGTGGCTAAAAGTTATGTGCGGAGTTTTTATTTTTAATTTTTTAATGACCCTACAAGTTTGCTTAAACCATCAAAATATGAGGAAAATGGTGTTTTGTTCTTCCCTCATATTTTACAATATTTGAAATATATATATATAAAAATAAACTTAGTGAAAATATTTATCTGACTAAATTATTTCAAGTCACTTTTTACAATACAGATTGTTTCAAAGCAGCTTTAAAGTGATAACAGGAAAATAATGCAACAAAGTTAGTTTGGGCTGTACAGCAGCTCTAGAAGAACATAGTGCCATTGTACAGCTTAAGTTCGATGATGATTCATTTCCATTGTAAAAGATCATTAGTCATTAGTTATCTATTTAGTTCATTATACAGTCGCTCTGGAGAAAACAGTGATGTCATCATTCAGCTCAGTTCAGTTCAGAGACAATGGTGTCAATGCAGGCAGATCAATAATATGGTTGAAAAAAGGGCTAACTACAGCTACAGGTAAAAAAAAAAAAAAAAACACTAAAGAGCTCACAGGAGAAAAAAAAATCTGGAAAGCCTGGCTAAAAATTATGTCTGTACAATTTGACATGTTTCATTGTGTTATCACAAATAAACAATTGACTCTAAGCACAACTACACAATACGCGTACAAAATCTTTAACACATTTGTAACCCTATTTGAATAAAGGGTGAATCTGACAATTTTCCTTTGCCTCACTTTTGGCCACTACTGTATGGCAGTTCATTGACTTTGCAAATCTCGCAGCAAAATAAAGCCACTTTAATGAGTATTTCGGGCTTTCCTGAGTTGTTGGATCCATTGATGGAACACATGTTTGCATAATTGTAAATGAGGAGACACATCAATAGAAAAGGATTCCACAGCATAAATACAAATTTGCGAAAATTTTGCACAATGCAAAGCATTTTTTTAAATAAATTTAAATATTAAAGTGTCTTAATTAAACGATTTTATTATAATAAAATTAAATGATTGGTGTCATGCTGTAGTGACCTCATCCTTGCAGGCTCACTATTGGCTGATTCAGTGGTTGAGGGCGGCCATTTTGGGTTGACATCACTGTAGTCCTTAGTTCACAACACTTAAGTGCCACTTCAGTCAGCACTTAAGAATCAGTCTTATACTTTACTGAAAGTTGCTTTTAGCTGCTTTATAAAAGTCTCCTACTCTTAGAAAAGTCCTACTCTTTACTAAGTATTTTCTGACACTTAAGTCAAAGCTTAAGACTATTCTTAAGAGCATTTCTTAGAAGTTTTATACATACGGGCCCTGGGCCCGTATTCATAAAGAATCTTAATGCAAAGAGTAGCTCCTAGTGACAAAATTCTAAGAAAATTTTTAGAAATGTGGGCGTTTACTCTTAAAATTAAAGAAAAACTCCTAGTAAAGAAAAAAGTAATTCAGAAAGCATCTTAACCCTTAAAAGAGGTCTTAAGGTCAATATTGTTAGGAGCATGGACGAGGACTTTTAAAAGGCTTAAGAGTTTCTTTAGCAGAGGAGAAAATGGCAGAAAGACAAGAGGGAAAAGAAATGTGTTGCAGACAATGGATGACAGTGAGTTAATAAGACGCTATAGATTAGATCGTGCAGGGATCATGTTTGTGAATGATCTTATTAGAGACACGCTAACATCTCCGATACAGCGCAGAAATTCCATAGCGCCAGAAATGAAAGTAATCACTACATTACGATATTTGGCAACTGGGAAAATTCCATGTTTGATACATTAAAACCAACATTCAAACCACCACTTAAATAGACATGCCAGCAATCAGTGTAATTGGAAAGAGTGGGACAATTTTTATCAGTCTAAGCCAATCAAATACCTTATAGGAAATTAACAGCATGGTGAAAAAAAAAAAAAAAAGGATTTATATACACATATAGGCCTATAATGTGTGTGTGTGTGAGAACGGTCAAATAGGAAAAATTACGCATGTAATTTCAAAGTGAAGGCTTAGAATAGACCCTATACTTAAAATCACTTTTTTTTTTCCTTCTTGGACAACCAACCAATCACAGTCTTCAAAAGATTGTGTCATACATAGCAACGGGGTCAACCCCGCCTCCTCACTAAGATGAAAGTTTTTGTCTTTTCCTTACTCAGAGTTGCTCTCAGATCGGTCCCGAATCGCTCTTAAGCTAAGACTCCTACGTAAAAGTTTTTAAGCTAAATTAAGAGTTTTCTGAGAGGATTCTTAGAATCTTTATGAATACGGGCCCAGGGCCGATACAGCGCAGAAATGCCATAGCGCCTGAAATGAAAGTAATCACTACATTACGATATTTGGCAACTGGGAAAATTCCATGTTTGATACATTAAAACCAACATTAAAACCACCACTTAAATAGACATGCCAGCAATCAGTGTAACTGGAAAGAGTGGAACAATTTTTATCATTCTAAGCAATCAAATACCTTATAGGAAATCAACAGCAAGGTAAATAAAAAAAGGATTTATATACACATATATAATGTGTGTGTGTGTGTGTGAGAGAACGATCAAATAGGAAAAATTACGCATGTAAGTTCAAAGTGGAGGCTTAGAATAGACCCTATACTTAAAATCACTTTTTTTTTTCTTCTTGGACAACCAACCAATCACAGTCTTCAAAAGATTGTGTCATACATAGCAACGGGGTCAACCCCGCCTCCTCACTAAGATAAAAGTTTTTGTATTTTCCTTACTCAGAGTTGCTCTCAGATCGGTCCCGAATCGCTCTTAAGCTAAGACTCCTACATAAAAGTTTTTAAGCTAAATTAAGAGTTTTCTGAGAGGATTCTTAGAATCTTTATGAATACGGGCCCAGGGGCCGTATTCACAAAGAATTTTAAGGCTAAAAGTAGCTCCTAACTGGCGAATTTAGGAGCAACTCCTAAAAATAATGGGCGTGTCACTCGTAACTTTAGGACTCCTAGGCCCGGATCCCTAAAGAATTTTTGTGCAAAAAGTGGCTCCTAGCGGCCAAATTCTAAGAAAATTCTCAGAGTCATGACGTTTTCTTAGAATTTCCCCTAAAAGTGACACGAAAATCCCAGTTAATATAAAAGCTATTCCTCAAGATTCCTAGCGCTTAAAAGGGCTCCTAAGGCGAGATCTGCTAAGAGCAGGGAAGAGGACTTTTAGTGGCTTAGGAGTGCCAAATTTTCCTCGTAACATACCTTTATGTTCGTTCACCAACTGGGCCAGCAACAAACCTTGCTCCTCAGTTCAGTTCGGCTTGCGATTCCTTTTTTCTCCATTTTCTGTGTTTGTAGGATATTTGTTAACAAGCCTTCATAAATAGACCAGCCAGCAATCACAGACATTGATAAAAGCTGAGCCGTGTTACCCTCGTTAAGACCACACTGAGTTGTAACGTTGCAATTTCTACTTCATTAAGGACAGCCCCTTGAGATAGGCCATCTTGTTTTCAATGGGGTCCATATGGGAGTGAAAGTACAAAATATGCCAGCTAGGATATTAATATGAGCAAATAAGACACGAATCATTATTTGAACAGGGTGTAATGAGCTTAAGTTTTCACATATTTTAGATTCTAATGTTAGGCTATAACCCCTACAGCTTACTATTCATTTTCCAGATATTTTCTTGAATGTGAAATATTATTTACAATTACAGTCTGCATAAGATTAGAGTGTATAATTATGTTTATTGATTTGAGGGTACATCCTTTGCTCATTATCACCAAAAGTTCATTTTCATCAAACTTGTAGGATCAACCAATCACGGCTTTTGAAATGATGACTCATACCTAGCAACGGGGTCAACCACACCTCCTCATTAAGATAGGATTTTCCATCCATTCCTTGCTCAGAGTTCACTGAAAATGTTCTGGAATCACTTCTAAGCTAAAACTCCTGGCAAGGAACTTTTAGGTTAAGTTAGGAGCTCTCTGAGAGGATTCTCAGAATCTTTAGGGATACGGGCCCTAATTTTTTTGACTAAGAGTAATTCACGAAGCATTTTAGCCCTAAAAGTAGCACCTAAGCCTGGGACAGCTTAAAAGAAGTCGAGAGGACTCCTAACTCACTAAGACCTATTCACAAACCGCTTTTTGTGGCATTTCACGTTGCGATGTTTTGAAATGCGTACGCGGCGGCTACAGGAGCTCCCAATCGCGAGGGAACAATTTTGCATTGTAGGCATAACGCCACCAACAACAAGCAAACCTAGGCTACTCATTGCATGTAAACTAATTGTAACGTTTAATTGTGAATCAAATTAAAATGTTCTTCTCTTTGCAAACGTAGGCAGAGGCATATAGTGAGATTAATTCAATAATGTTGCAAAGATATTGCATCAATCCATATGTTTCATTAGGCTACTAGGCTATTTGTTTTGCCTTACTCTTTATTCATTTAGGCTATTTATTCAGTTATTCATCATCTTCCGTCCTTCGCACTACTTGTGTAGCGCACGCATTCTCAGACCTGTCACTTGTCACTCATCATCGTAGGGGAGCTGTTTGGAATCATTCCCGCGTTACAATCATCAGCCAATCAAGGTGGTCACTTCAGTCAAGCTCGTGCATGAGTAATGACGTCATCCATAGCAACGAAGACTCACTCTTAGTTTAGGAGTTGTCATTTTTCTTTATTAAGAGTAGGTCTGAAAGGCGTTGTGAATAACTTTTAAGAGAAAACTCCTAGCTAAAATCTTTTAGTGCGATTTAGGAGTACTCCTAGTGGTAAGATAAAATGCTTTGTGAATACGGCCCCTGATTTCAATCACAAATCAATGGTGTTAATATTGCTTCAACATTACAAAGTGATGTTGTTTCAATGTCACTTTTGCACCCTCGGTTAATATTGAAATAATGTTCAGATTTCAATCACAATTCAATGGTGTTAATATTGCTTCAACATTACAAAGTGATGTTGTTTTTGCATCACTCTTGCACCCTCAGTTAATGCTGAAGCAATGTTGAGATTTCAACCAAAAATCAACGGTAATAGTATTGATTCAACATTACAAAGTGATTTTTTTTATCAACATCACTTTTGCACCCTCAGTTAATGTTGAAACTGTTGAACAAAAAATCAATAGTAATGCTACTGAATCAACATTACACTATGATTGATTCTACATCACCGATGCTGAATCAATACTGAAATTAACACAAATAATCAATGGTAATATTGAATCAACATTACACTATGATGTTGAATCTACATCACTGCTATTGAATCAACACTGAAATTAACTAAAATAAATCGATGGTAATATTGTTGAATCAACGTTACACTATGATGTTGAATCTACATCACTGCTGTCGAATCAACTCTGAAATTAACTAAAATAAATCAATGGTAATATTGTTGAATCAATGTTACACTATGATGTTGAATCTACGTCACTGCTGTTGAATCAACACTGAAATTAACAGAAATAATCTTTGGTAATATGGTTTGATCAATGTTACAATGTGATGTTGATTCTAAATACATTTTGTTGAAACACTGAAAATACAACTGAAAAGGAATGTCAACCAATGTTGCCATCTGATGTACCAAGTTAATGTTGAAACAACATTAATATTTCAACTACACTTCAATGATGCGTCAACAAATTCCTGACCAAATATTTGGCAAAAACCTTTTAAAATATAAATGACACATTTCCAGCAGTTGAGTTAATTTATTTTATTCAATCAATCAATGACAAAAATGTATTAAAAGATCATTCTTTAAAAAAGAAAGGGGGAGAAATAGGACAAAAGCATTTCAACCTTTAAAAATAAAGTTGGCTTCAGAAGTCTGATGTCATAACTACAGGTGGTCCAACGGTTCAGGTTTTTAAAAATCTGTCATACATCAGACTACTGCCTCTTTTCCTCTGGGTTCTCTGAAATCTGAAAAAGAAAGCATGATGTTACTCGAGAACAAGTCAATTCAGTTGCCACATTCAAGAATGTTAATATACTAAACACAATACGATTCGCTCTTTAAAAAAAAGTTTGCTGAACACAAAATATTCGAACTATGATTAAAGTATCGTTAAATTCTGATTATTTCATTTATTTTTCTAAAATCTATTAATGCTTCAATATATATAAAAAAAAATCACTACGGCAGGGGTGTCCGATTTTATCTCCAGCCCTAATTAAACACACCTGAAGCAGCTAATCAAGGTCATTAGGATCAATGGAAACTTCCATGCAGGTGTTGGAGCTAAATTCATGACTTCATGAAGAGGAATAATGACAGAATTTTCATTTCGGGATGAACTATCCCTTTGAAGCTGCAGATTCACCTTATGTAGAACTTAATCTCTTCAAATATCACAAAATAGCCATGTCAGTCACTTTCTTAATAAACACAAGATGTTTTTTGTTATTGTGTTTCAGTGGAAATTTCTCAAATTTAATACAGATTCAGGAATATGAATGATTACCTGATTAAGCAGTGATAAGGCACAGGATATCATCAAGTCCCAGGTCAGGTGATTATGCTGTCGACAACAGCTCGGTGTATAATCAGTGTCAGCATTATCAGGAGGGGGGTGCTTTTTATTTATTTATTGTCCATCTTCGTCGGCCTTCATTCCTACTAAAGGAGCAATGTGCTCTGCATGCAAGCACTGATGGATGCAAGACATGGGCTATGTTTGCAGTGTAACTTTCTTGCTCATGTTCATGTCTCCTGGACTTCAAGAAATATGTTAAATGACGTTAGAACTTTATTCAGGAAATTCGTAATAAACTTTACTAAAGCAATGTGCATTTTTTAAGTATGTAGATGCACCATTGTTTGAAACTGTGCTAGAGAAGTGATGTAAGTATGTCAGGTGCTTCAACAAACAAGACTTCTGTATAGGATGCACCTATGTTTTCTCTCTAATGAGGAAGCATTACACTACTGAGAAGTGCGCATACAAAACCAAAATGGGCGTTTACCAATCAGTGGCCAATTGCAAACTACAATAAATGTTTTTCAACCATTTTTCAACAGACTTGCTAAACCACCCCACCCCTAAACCAAGCCCCCACTGGATTAGAGCAAATCAGGTAAAGCGGTTGAAAATGCCCATTGTGGTTTGAAAACGCCCCACTGATAGACAAACACCCACTAGTGTTCTGCAGAGATACCTGCCTGTATGATCTTGTGCTCATCAACTACAAATCACTGTTAGTTCAATGTCACTGTCTCCACCCATGTGTGCTGTTGGCTTTCATTAAAATTTCAATGCTGATCCAACACACTTTAAACACTGAAATGTCAATCTCAACCAAAATTATGGTTTGGATCAAAACTCAACATTGTATTAATGTTCCCATGCTATCTGTGCGATTTATTTCAACAATTTACTTACTTGGAAAATTAATGTATGTTAGTAGATTTAGTAACAATAAATAAAATGCAAGTAAAAAGCATGCTAAAAACAGAAATACATTATATGCATGCATTGTTTGAAACTCAGAGAGTTCATGCATGTCAAACACACAAGACTTCCGTATAGGATGCACCTTGTGTTTTCTCTCTAATAAGGAAGCATCAATTAACTACCGAGAAGCCCACATGCAAAACCAAAATGGGCGTATACCAATTAGTGCCAACTTTCAAACTACAATTGGTTTTTCAAAAGACTTGCTAAAATCATGAGAGCCCACCCCTAAACCAAACCCCCAGTGTATTAGAACAAATGAGGTAACACCATTGAAAGTGCTCATCATGAACTGAAACGCCCCACTGATTGGGAAACACCCAGTAGTGTTTTGCACAGATACATGCCTGCAAGATATTGTGCTCATGAACTAAGACTCACTGTTAGTTCAATGTCACTGTCTTCACCCATGTGTGCTGTTCCCTTTCATCAACATTTCAATGCTGATCCAACACACTTTAAACATTGATATTTTGATGTCAACCAAAATGATGGTTTGGATCAAAACTCAATATTGAATCAATGTTACCATGCTGTCTGGGTTTTCGCAAGCGACAACAGTGTAACCAGTTCTAACGCAATGGCAAAAGTTCGAGCAAAGCATGCAAACTTTTCTGTTGTTGGCTGCACAGACGTACACAGAACACTGTTTAGAGTCCCAGCCTCAGATGAAACAAGAGAGCAGTGGACTCATTATCAACGGAAATTCCCCAGAAACAGATGACTAAACATCCACTAATCATTCAGAAACGTCCAGGTGCAGTCTAAAAGTTACAACCTCTTCCTGAGTCTCTCCGAATGGCTGCACTCCGCTACTGGTTATTTCTGAGATTTTGGATGAGTGAGATTATTCGCATGTTTTGTTATTGACGGAGTATCCGAAGCTCATGTAAAGGACCAGCCGTCTTCTGAACGGGTGCGGGGAGCAGCAGCTCATTTGCATTTAAAGGAACACAAAAACGGAGCGTTTTTGCTCACACCCAAAAAGGGTCAAATTTGACAAGCTACTGTATAATAAATGATCTGGGGGGTATTTTGAGTGGAAATTTCACATACATATTCTGGGGACATCATAGATTCATATTACATCTTGTGAAAAGGGGCATAACACAGTGGGTACGGAAAGTATTCAGACCCCCTTAAATTTTTCACTCTTTGTTATATTGCAGCCATTTGCTAAAATCATTTAAGTTCATTTTTTTCTCCTCATTATTGTACACACAGCACCCCATATTGACAGAAAAACACAGAATTGTTGACATTTTTGCACATTTATTAAAAAAGAAAAACTGAAATATCACATGGTCCTAAGTATAAAGAAGAACCCAAAGATCACTGTGGCTGAGCTCCAGAGATGCAGTCGGGAGATGGGAGAAAGTTGTAGTAAGTCAACCATCACTGCAGCCATCCACCAGTTGGGGCTATTCTAAGCGGTATGTGTGGAGAAAACCAGGCACTGCTCTTCACCTGTCCAATACAGTCTCAACAGTGAAGCATGGTGGTGGCAGCATCATGCTGTGGGGGTGTTTTTCAGCTGCAGGGACAGGACGACTGGTTGCAATCGAGGGAAAGATGAATGCGGCCAAGTACAGGGATATCCTGGACGAAAACCTTCTCCAGAGTGCTCTGGACCTCAGACTGGGCCGAAGGTTCACCTTCCAACAAGACAATGACCCTAAGCACACAGCTAAAATAACGAAGGAGTGGCTTCACAACAACTCTGTGACTGTTCTTGAATGGCCCAGCCAGAGCCCTGACTTAAACGCAATTGAGCATCTCTGGAGAGACCTGAAAATGGCTGTCCACCAACGTTTACCATCCAACCTGACAGAACTGGAGAGGATCTGCAAGGAGGAATGGCAGAGGATACCCAAATCCAGATGTGAAAAACTTGCTGCATCTTTCCCAAAAAGACTCATGGCTGTATTAGATCAAAAGGGTGCTTCTACTAAATACCGAGCAAAGGGTCTGAATACTTAGGACCATGTGATATTTCAGTTTTTCTTTTTTATGATGTGCAAAAATGTCAACAATTCAGTGTTTTTCTGTCAATATGGGGTGCTGTGTGTACAATAATGAGGAAAAAAAAATGAACTTAAATGATTTTAGCAAATGGCTGCAATATAACAAAGAGTGACAAATTTAAGGGGGTCTGAATACTTTCCGTACCCACTGTATGTCACCTTTAAGACCCTGATAGACAAAATGAAAAAACAAATGGGTGTGACATAATTTCAAACGAAACTGGCCAAAACAAAGTTCCTTTGGAGTTTGTTTCAGTGTTTTGAAAGAGTTCTGCACTTTTCTCATTGTTTTTGTTGTGCGTTTAAGCAGTGTTGGGAAGGTTACTTTGGAAATGTAATAGGTTACAGATTACAAGTTACCCTATTTAAAATGTAATAAGTAGTGTAACTATTTCAATTACGTTATTAAGGTAATGTAACTGATCATATTTGATTACTTTTTAATTACTTTTCTAATTTCCAGCACTGCACATTTTTATCACTCGCCGTGGTGGCAACTCTTAGACAGATTATAGCCTAAAGAACCAATCAAAAGCATCAGAATAGCATCGCTTTACTAAACGGCCTTTAAAAGACATGGGGCATCGTACACATCAAAAACAGGCAAAGTAACAAATTAATATTATTCAACATATCTTAGCTTTTTACAGAAAATATTAAGATTTAACCCCCTTGTATTTTGTATGTATTTTTTTCTCAGTAACTGATTACAGTTACATTTATTTTGTAATTAAATTACGTAACTCAGTTACATGTAACTAGTTACTCCCCAACTGTCAGGGTTCTGATGTGTTTTCTGTATGTGTTACAATGAGTTGGTTTTTCCCTGTCATTTGTCTCCTTGGTTACTGATTGATTAGCATGCACCTGATGTGGTTTTGCTTGATTAGTTCACTCTGTTATTTAAGCCCTGTGTTTTGTTCAGTTCTTTGTCTGATTTAATCTTATGAAGTTTGGTTGTTCCATTCCTTTGTCTGTAGTCAAGGAATTCTTATTAAACACCAGACTGCTGCACTTAAATCCTGTTTATTTTGTTATCTTTAATTAATATTATTAATATTTTGTTATCTAGTGTGTTATTTTAATTATATGTTTCATGTTGATTCTCTGATGGGTTGTCTAATGCAGGACCAACACAATTTATTTAATCAGAAAAGCATTTAAATAGTTTAAACGAATAGTTCAAATGACATTGAACCAAAGATGTAGCCTAATGAGTGAACAAAAGAAGGATACTATCATATTCTGTGTTTGTTTGAAATGGTATCTGTGAGGATTTCCAGTCAGGATTTAGACCATATCATAGTACTGAGACTGCTCTCATTAGAGTTACAAATGGTTTGCTCTTATCATCCAATGGTGGTTGTATCTCACTATTAGTGTCACAGGATCTTAGTGCTGCATTAGATACCATTGACCACAACATTCTTTTGAATGGACTCAAAAATGATGTTGGCATTAGTGGAATTGCATTAGCATGGTTCAAATAATACTTATCTGACCGTTATCAGTTTGTAGCTGTAAATGAAGAGATGTCATATCGATCAAAAGTTCAGTATAGAGTACCACAAGGCTCAGTACTAGGACCATTGCTGTTCACCCTGTACATGCTACCCTTGGGAGATATCATTAGGAAGCATGGAATTAGTTTGCACTGTTATGCCGATGATACTCAGCTCTATATTTCTTCACGCACCAATTCACAAAATTAACGGAATGCATAGCTGATATAAAAATTTAGATGACTAGTAATTTCCTACTACTTAAAGGGATAGTTCACCCAAAAATGAAAATTCTATCATTGTTTACTCACCCTCAAGTTGTTCCAAACCTGTATGAGTTTCTTTGTTCTGCTGAACACAAAGGAAGATATTTGGAAGAATGTTTGTAACCAAACAGATCTCAGTCCCCATTGACTACCATAGTATATATTTTTCCTACTATGGAAGTCAATGGGGACCGAGATCTGTTGATTACAAACATTCTTCCAAATATCTTCCTTTGTGTTCAGCAGAACAAAGAAACTCATACAGGTTTGGAACAACTTGAGGGTGAGTAAATGATGACAGAATTTTCATTTTTGGGTGAACTATCCCTTTAATTTAGAAAAAACAGAGTTTCTAATTATTGGGCAAAAAAACCTCTTCAGGTATTAACCCAGAATACTGTCCAACAATTGATGTCTGTTCTGTCAAGTCTTCGTCGTCGGTTAGGAACCTAGGTGTGCTCTTTGATACAAATCTTTCATTTGAAAGCCACGTTTCTAGCATCTATAAAACCGCATTCTTCCACCTTGAAAATATATCTAAATTACAACATATGCTTTCAATGAAAAATGCGGAACAGTTAGTTAATGCGTTCATGACCTCAAGGCTAGATTATTGTAATGCTCTACTGGGTGGTTGCCCTGCACGCTTAATAAAGTCCAGTTGGCCCAAAACGCAGCAGCTAGAGTTCTCACTATAACCAGAAAGTATGGCCATATTAGCCCGGTTCTGTCAACACTGCATTGGCTCCCTATTAAACATATACATTTAACGCATTATAGTCCTTCACGTCTACTGTGACCTTAAAATTCTGGCCAGTTGATAATAAAAGTCAACTGCAGGTGGTAGATCCTTCTCCTATTTAGCACCTAAACTTTTGAACAGTCTTCCTAACATTGCCCGGGAAGCAGACACACTCTGTCAGTTTAAATCTAGACTAAAAGAGCATCTCTTTTACCTGGCATTATAGAACATTATACATTTCTATTATTCAAATCAGTTAAATGATTATTAGGCTGCATAGATTAGGTCAGCCAGAACTGGAGACACTTCCTATAACACCTGATGTACTCGTTACATCATAAGAAGAATGGCACCTACGCTAATGTTAGTCTTTCTGTTTCTTCCGAGGTTTACTGAAGTCAGCCGGATCCCTGAAGAGCCAGCCTCATCAGCCCTGTGAACATCGACATGACAGCCATCGGCACTGATCCTCAACAAACTCGTCTCCATACCAGCGTGATGACTCCGACTTCCAACCATATGGAACTGGATAAATATTCTGAATGTTCTGATCCAATCTGACTTCTGACCTGTAATGCTGCCTGAATCTTAATCATACACTGTTCGTCCATTCTGTCACCTGATGGAGTTTCGATTCCTTGCCACTGTTGCCTTGGCTTTTGGCTTGCTTAGTTGGGGACATTTAATATTCAACAGTATTATTGATCTGCCTTACTTAAGGTGGACGATGACACAATTTTCTTCTAGAAACAAACTTTGTTGTATTATTTTCATGTTATCACTGTGAAGCTGCTTTGATACAATCTGTATTGTAAAAAGCGCTATATAAATAAAGGTGACTTGACATTGTGTTCCTTTGTTGCACTTTTAGTTTGTAGTCTAGTTCAGTTCCTGTTTCCTGTGATTACCTTATTGCTCCTTGATTGTTTTCACCTCTGTCTCGTTACCCTTGTTAGTGTATGTGTATTTATTTGTCAGGTTTTGTTCTTCTATGGTGTGTTTTGTTGATATGTTCAGTTCTGTGCCCTGGAATTTTTTTTGCTATTATGTTAATTGAAACTTTTACTGTGTTTGGACTCAATGCAGACATACAAAAAAATATATATACAAAAACACTGCTTCACGAAGTTACTTTGTTATGGTGAGCTTCTTTCCTTAAAACCATGCCTCACCATCACAGTAGCCTATATTTCACTTCTCTCAAAACTAATTGATTTCATAAGGTCTTGAATTGGTTTCTCACCATTAATTATTGAACACAGTGTCTTATTTTTGTTCACGTCAACTGTTGACCTGTTCTGATCTCTAAGGTGACGTTTCGCACGAGAATCTACCACTCCAACATCAACAGTCAGGGTGTGATCTGTCTGGACATCCTGAAGGACAACTAGAGCCCAGCACTCACCATCTCTAAAGTGCTGCTGTCCATCTGCTCTCTACTCACCCTGGTAAGATACACAACCATGTGAAACACTTCTAACTTGTCTAACAAGTGGTTAGAAAGAGCTGATTTGCTGGTCATGGGCTGAAGCTCTAGTTTTTGTCAGTATGTTGGAGCTCCACCTGTTTGACCTAGACTACAGAAAAGGCAGTTACAGGTGTGGGCATATATGCAGTTGCTTAATGCTCATGTATAAAACTGCGTACAATTGTTTTGTTTTTTGCTCTCATATTTGAGCTGCTGAATAAATGCTGCTTTTCTAGATTTAGCGAATACTGTAAATTCTAAGACTGAACTAAACACACTTACAGACTGTTTCCAACGACTGGAGTAGATGTTGAACACAGACTGTCTCTGACTCCGCTTGTTTGGGCATGATCAGTCGTAAGTAATGGAGTTACATTCATAATCGGCCTTGTAGTCGTTAAGTGTGTGCTCAGCTTAAATTGCATTAAGGCAGCATATGTGGTCTTGTTGCAAAAATGTATGCTTGACTTATTTAATTTTTCACCATTTGACTATTCAAGAAATATTTTTGGAGTAATTTTATTCAGTCCATTTTTCTAACAAAACAACCACAGTTGGCAAGTTTTAGGAGTTTAGTTTACATTAAGTGACGAACAAGGGATTGAATCAGCGTTTTAAACTTATTCAACGAGACATTTTTGCTGAGGTTTAAATCTGAGACATTAAGGCCTGGTTTAACAGACAAGGCTAAGATTATGACATGATTAGGCCTTAGGGCATTTAAGTAGCTTTTATAAACGTGCCTTTGAAGAACATTACTGGTGTGTATCTTGAGACAAAACAATGGCACTGATATGTTTCAAGAGGTGTCAGTACATGCTGATTTCAGTTCAGACAACTCACACGCATTTAATCTGGGACTAGTTTAAGCCTTGTCTGTGAACCATCCATTACAATTATTTCTGGTGCTCTCTCACTCATGACTCAGGTCAAGCGCAAAATTGACCACTGGTGATCTGTGAAATTCATTGCACCTCCATTTTAATGTGATTTAATAACCTTGTATCTGTCAGACATACTTTTCTTTTTTTCTTTTTTTTTTAAGAGTAGAAATGAATGCATGCAGTGGTCTTGTTTATTAGTATAAAAACCAGTTGATAGTCTTAAGTGAATTCATGTCAGTATAGCTTATGTTACTCGCCTAATATGTCTGATTGTTACAGTCTAACTGTAAACTCTTAGCAGAACTTAAGTTTAAGGTAATCAGTTCACTTTTCAACAAGGGTAATACAACATTTTAGATTTATTTTTGTGTGCTACTAAAGCATGCCAGCTTTCTCAATATTTCAAGTTAAGTGCAGTTACATACCATTTGATTGTATTGCACATGATCTTGAGGGTAAGGTATTTACTGTCATGCACCGTGACTGAAATGGATCATTTTCTATTTGCTTTATTGCAGTGGTGGTGTTGCCTCTGTCCCTTGAGTTGTTTATTTAGAAATTATTAAAATTATAAAATAAAAATTATTTTAATTATAAAATATTGTAACCTGCCTACTGTCAGTCATTGTGCTTTGTGAACTTAACCATTTATGTCCATGTAAATTTAAAGTTCGAACTCAACCATTCTTGGGTGCATTTCCCAAAAGCATCATTCGCCAGCAATGGTTGCAGGTTCCATTGAATTGTCTGTTTCATGAACCTAAAACGAATAGAATGTTCTAAATGCTAATCAAGGCTATTGTCCCATACTCAATATAATTCATGTGAGCATTAGTTTACAATGCTGTTGATTATTAGTTCAAGCCTCACAACTCAATATTCAGTAGATGTAATGATTTTTCAGAGCATGTCCAATGGGCTGATAATGAAGCAGTTAAGCATCTCATAGTGACATTACATGTTATATCAGACATCTCTGTATATAAGCTCAGTGCTCATATTCACTCCATTAAAATGAGCAAGGTCATTGAGCTGCAGGGGAAACAAGCAATCATGCATTATTTAGCATATTCTGGTCTAATTGCAAAACAGATTCACTATCATTGCTCACTGCTGGTAAATGTAAATTTGACATCTTATTTTCATACGTGTTTCAGATGCTTTCCACATCTAAGGTACAAAATACAGCCTGAGAACCTTTTAAGAAAGGGTTGTCTTTTTGTCTGCCCACTCTCTGTTGGGCACAATAGTATTCAATATATTTTGGGGAAATGTGGCATCCTGCTTCTCACACTGTGGTAAAGTAAAAATGTGAAGACACTAGAGTTTAATTTGAAGAGCTGGTTTGAACATCTGCATTCCCATTATTGCTATTAACTGCTCTTCTCTCACTGCTGTCATTTGTATGTTTGTTATTGGGAGAATGGCATGCAGCACTCTTACTTTATACAGTTGCTTGGCTATATATTAAAAAAAAAAAAAAACCCTTTCAGTGTTTCTCACACACCCATCCCCCGGTTTCCCTGCTGTTGAGCTCAGGCTTTGGGACAGAATCAGGATATCCAACCCTCCCCCATGTCGTGTGCCCTTCCCCTCCAGTCTCTGACATCTATATGAGATTCAACTCATTATCGTGGGGCAAGAGCCAATGACAGTTCTTTCCTTCACCGCATTAAATAATCCAATATGCTGGAATCATAAGGGTGTAGTTTCATTCTCATAAAGGATGCCCAAAGACAAATGACAAGAGCTTTCTCAATCTGTTTTTTTTTAGTTTTGTGCAATTTTTAGGATCTGGGGGGGCCTCTTATAAAACACATGCACGGTCGTATTTGAACCTTAATTCTATGGTTTTTATCCCATGTTAAAAGTGAGGCACAAATCAGGATTTATAAAGGCAGACACTGACATGAAAGTGTTATGAGCATGCGCATAACTTTTTGACACTTGAATACAAGTAATATTTAACAACATTATGAAAATGTAATTTAAAATTCCCAATTTTATGCACAAATGAGCAACATTTTAACTGCTTTAACTTCACTGAAATTAATTTATATGAATGTCCCTTCACACACCTCATACAGAATCTGGGCCATGTCTAACGCACGTACGTTTTCCAAGAGCACATTTGGATTTCCTTATCCACTGAGTGCCATATTACTTAAACCTAAAGAGATACTTTTTATGAATTATTACGTTTTGGAAACTGTTGTACTTTCACATTGAGGCTCATTGTATGCACGTCTTTAAAAATGCAGCGGCAGAGTTCAGAATATCAGTGTTAATGTTTTCTTCACTTTAGGAGTGTTTCTAAAGTAGGACAACATGATAGACCAGATCAGACAATAGTGTGAAGGGGGGCCAAACTGCTACGAACTCCTCTCATTATTCCTTTTCCTTACAGCTGATCCTCTGGTAGGAAGCATCGCCACATACCTGACCAACAGACTGGAACCCGACAGGATAGATAACAGGATAGTTAGGACAGTGGACCAAACACTATGCCACAGACTCTGACCACAGTTCTAAATACATTAGTGTAATGAGAATTAGTGTATTTGTATTGAGTTGTGCTTAATTGTCATTTAAAATTATGTGCCTAAAAATCGAATTTTTTCTGCAAAATGTAACTTATTTACTTGAATTTGTAGTGAAATGTGAGATGGCTGTTTTTTGCGACCTTCATTTCATGAAACAAGCTCATTTTGTTTTTCATTTGATATAATTGTTACTGCTTTTTTTTTTTTTTCTTATGAAATGCGGTTTATTGTAAAACACACATTGTGAGACTACATTGTTCATATTCTAATAAGCAAACGAATTACTAAGTGTTTGTACTGTTTGACTGTTAGTATTGGTCAGCCTGTTCACATTTGCTGCTTGTTATAACTGCTAAGATTTCTTTCAATAAATGAATGGCTTACCACATGTTTAACCAGACTAATAGTCTTGTCAGTAGTGCTCTGTGGCTTGTTAATATTTTCCATCCACCTTTCAATATGACAGGCATCAAAACCACAAACCTATTGTTATGAGTAGCTTTATGAATGTTCATGACACAACCATCATACGCATTACCACAAATGCAGTTGTTGCAAAACATCAATGGTAGTCAAACAATAGTCCATAATCTCACCATTGCTGGAAAATCACAACTCTTAATGTGCACAATATTCAGTTTTATTAAGGAACCTGTTGTTGTTCATTTGCAGATATCATATACAGACAATTTGCATCTCTCCTTTATCACCATTTCAGTTAGTTATTATAGAACAAAAATATCACATTCTACATAATTTTGCTTTTGTTGGAATAAAGTCACACCTCATTTAGTGTAGTTTTATATGTATGTTTACTCTTGCCTTGTCAAGATGAATATTCCAAATGTTACTGGAGAAAAAATAGGTTTCTTTTATTTGGCACAAGGTACAAAAATATTGACTGTTAAAAAAATTGGTGTGGTATGAATTTTGATCTGTTCAAATTATAAATATAATTTCAGTGGCAGGATTGAAGGCTCCTGGTACTGTGGTTTTGAAGAGAGAAAATATAATTACTGACAGTAACATTGACATCCTGATAGTTAGGCCCATATTTTTCCACTCACTGTCATTTCTGCCAAACTGCCTCTGAAAGTAAATAATGGAAAAAAGTAACTCTCAGAACTGAGAAATTCAGATGTATTCTCTTTGCACAGCCATTCCCAAATCTGTACAGTATATACTGTACGTTTCCCTGTCATTTGCAGGAACTATGGCGACTTTATTTGAAAACAAATTAGAAAATAGTGCAGTGTACACTTTAATACATCATTTAAAAAAGCCATTGTGAATACACATTACATTAAACATGACAACAATATAAACATGAAATATTAAGTCTATAATATACTGCACTATTTGCAGTAAGACCTAATATTCCATTGTGAACATAACCAGTGATTTAGAACATCTATAAGTGATGTATGAAGTCATTCCCTCTTTCTAGAGTCAAAACAACAATTTTAAATGGCAAGTAAAGAATCTCTTATTGACTTCAAGTGTGTATGTGGCATCGGTTGTTGAGTGTAACTCATAATGATTGTCTGCAGCAGTCAGAATATCTGCCCACATCAATAAAAGACATCAAGAAAGATTTTTCGCTGCACTCAGCCTGCACTGCATCCAGTGTGCAACACCACATCGAGAGTCTGTAAAGCAGACAGACAGGAAGTAGATCGGCTCACCTTCCCCTTTCCAAATGTGTGGAGGGTGTTTGTTTCTTCAAATATCTAAGATGGAATAATAGGGGGTTTCCTATAAAACAATGGCACATGATGTGGGTGAGATCATGCCACAGCGATCATTGCCTGGAAGAAGGAAGGAACTTGACCGCACATTTTACTCTACCAGTTACATCACAAGTGTGACCCTCAGATCTTATAACACAGTTACAAGGCCCTAAATAACCAAAAGTGGATTGCAAGTCTGTTCTGATGGTCGTCAACAGCGGCAAAAGCAAATAAAACAACATAACCATATAACATAAATAGGCTCATCATCTTTTAAAAGGGAAGTAATTCACTTCCTATATCTTTTGTAAATAAAATGAACAAATCATTGGGCCTATGCCATTATTGGTAATATGAATAGCCCACACTGTGTTTTTAATAAAACATTTTGTTTATGTTGAATGATAAACAAGTGCGGTACTGTACATGTTGAACAGTCACTTGATGTAATATACAATTTGGATCCTAAAGCAGAAACAGTTGAGAACCTCTGATGTGACCTGTTTTGGGGAAATGTTCGAAAATGCAATCCACTACAGATATCCTATTACTTCTAATAAAGTAAACTGGAAAACAGATAACTTTATTTACTTTATGGAAAAAGAAAGTTTCACAAATAAAAACTTCCTGTGTCTCTAAGATCCCATGCTTGTGTGCAACTTATACTGTAGCCTATGTGTTCATATGATTGTGATTGTGACAGGCATTTCACATAGCCTACTTGTGAAATTATTAATATGTTCTGTATAAACAACTTGACTCAAATAAACATTAGTTTAATCTCTCCAAACTGGATAGATGTTCAACTAAATGACTTTACAACGTCCTTTATACAGCATCTGTAACTTTAATATTTTTGGTTTAGTTTTTAATAGTCTTTTATCAACTTAGACTGGGAATTGATAATGCAAGAGTTTGTAATAAGATTGTGGCATACATACATTGTTTTGAGTCTGTGTGCAGACCATAGAGATAGGCTTTGCCTTTGTGTCAGTAAACTAGTTAGTCTAACTCTTTTCATGTATCTCCACGTTAAATAATTTTTATCATTATATCTTTATTATTTATTAGCTTAATTATTGTGTGGTAGTATTTATTGCACCTGAGTGTACAGTAGAAGTATTGTGTAAATTAAGTTTTATAAAGTAACAAAAGAGCAAATAAATGAGTAATAGCCTATTACCTAATAAATAAAACAACCAATGTGATCAACAGGCCTAATAATAAGTACCACACAATAAATAAGCTAATTAATAATCAATAAATATATTTATGTGTGTGTTCTCTGTGCGTTGTATTTTTTTTTAATTGTGCTATTATAGCACAATAAAAAAAAATACAACGTAGGCCTACTTTACAGAGAATACACATACTGTAAATGTAAACGTGTAAAAAATAAAAAATAAAATAAACATTAATAATAAAATATAAATGAAAATTGAATATGAATATGAAAATATGAAAAGATTATGTTAATTGCCCTTTAACTGTCCGTTGACACTCCAACTCTTCAAGGACCATTTTGTGCTGATATTATGTGTTTGAGAGTCGTCGTCGCCTCTCTCTCTCTCTGTAGCAGCACTTCCGCTCTGAGAGACACGCGCGTCCACGGACACACACCGACACAAAGAGAGGTACACAACCCTTCAAACCTTACAATATACTTCAAATTTCTATCATGTTTACGTCGGTGGTGCGTTAGGATGCCTTTATTCTCGTCTGTATTGTAAGGGTCAGAAACAAATACCCATCGATGTTAAATGAAGATTGAGCTCAGGCAGCTACGATCCTATAGTTATGACGACACAATTACTGTGTTTTTACCGTATCTATTCACCGGATTTGTGGGACGGGGTAAAGTTGGAGTTTGGTGAACTCGACATTGATGCGTGTTTGTGCTTGACTTCCTTCGGTTTAATCTCGTGTCATTGATCGCGTGTGTAGCCTACGGACTCGGTTCGATCAGATTCAGCGTTGGGACAAACGCAAACGACGGATTAACGTCTGGCCGTTTAGAGGTGGTTTTACTGTTATTCTGAGATGAAACAAGAAGTAGGCTGATCGCGCCGTGTTGTTGATCTGGAGTTAAAGGTCAAACCCGCGTCGAAACACTTGATACATGGTTACATTCATACATTGTTACACATTGTATCTTTGCGTAGATACGCTGTTCTATTCTCACAGTTTTTTTTACATAATTTTTTTTCAATGAAGTGTATGTTTGTTTCTTTCTCATAGATCGGGATGTCGGATGAGGACTCGCGAGCAAGCTCTAGTTCATCCTCCTCTTCATCCTCCTCCACCCATCAGCAGCAGGAGAAAGACACACCTGGGAAAAAGAGAGACAACAAAGCCAACATGAGCAAGACCTCTAAACTCCTCTCCACCAGCGCCAAGAGGTGAGCAGACCCCATGAGTCCCCACTCCTAGACTACATTCAGACTGTGGGCAAATGTGACCCAATCACATTCAATCAAATTTAAGTAAGCCTTAAAGATAAGTAAATATTGAATAACTACAGAGATTGTTTCAAAATCGAAATGAAAACATAAGTTGAAAAATTAAGTGTTTGGTGGTATAGTCCAAGTGACTACAGTGGCTCAACCAAAAGTTTATCAAGCGTCGAGAATACTTTTTGTGCGAAAAACAAACAAAAATAACGACTTTATTCAACTATTCGTTTTCTTCTGTTAGGGCCTCTGAGTGAGTTCACATAGTGTAACAGCGCAGCGCTTCTGGGTTGTACGTCAGAACGTAGGCTCATTATTGGCTGACGCTGGTTACAGGGTTTTTAGTCATTTTCGCGGATCTATGTGAATGGGAATCATTTTGACAATGTACGCGAAAACGCAAAGGAAAAACTTCTTTGTTTTAAACATATCGTTGTTTCGTGTCCAATACTGCTCCTAGAGGGCCACTGTCCTTTGAAGTTCAGCTTCAACCCCAATTAAACACACCTGAACCAGCTAGTCAAGGTCTTACTAGCCATTCCAGAAATATCTAGGCAGGTGTGCTGAGGCAAGTTGGAGCTCTACAGGACAGTGGCCCTCCAGGACCGAGTTTGGACACCGCTAACTTAAAATGTAGCCAATATTTTTCATTTAAAATTGCAAATTTAGACAAAAAAAACTTTAGTACTTTGCTTGACTGGATATTGCTGTCTGTCGTATAACATTTCTATCATAAAACAGTTGTCCATTAAAACAAGCATTGTGCTGGAACTCATTTTTGGCTTTGCAGCCTTTGATTTGATTAACCTCAATTATTTTGACACTGACTGGTGTTATTAGACCATCAATGTCAAAATGACATCTTTCATGTTTTATAAGCATCCTAAAAAATTAACTTGTAAAACTTTTTTGTCATCGAGTGGAGTGGTGCATAAATGTGTGCAGCAGAGCAGCATGAAAAATATTAAATATTGAGGGGGGATAATTTGGCCATATCTTATTATTGTCAAAGGTTGTTACAGGCCTGTCATCAGATGCCATTTTTATCCTTTCATCAACCATGGAACCGCACACACAGGATTGTGGGATAGCAGAGGCAGCCAATGATACAATTATGCTGACTTCAAAAGTTGACCAGATGAAGGATTTGAAGGCGCCGTCACGTCGTCTTAGGCAGGGTTTTTTTTTTTTTCTCGGACAACCGGTTTCACAGCTTTCATGTCTTCTTTCAGGATTCAGAAAGAGCTAGCTGACATCATGTTGGACCCCCCACCAAACTGCAGGTGAGGAAATGCTTTGGCTTTATTTGAAATTCTCCACTTGCATTAGTGGGTATCAATGTTTGGTTCATGCTTGATTAAAGAACCAGATGCAACAAACAGACTTCTTACAGCAAATAAAGGTGCGGCCACATAAGCAAGATTGTGTTGGCCAAAAAAGGTCCATTGTCTATTGTCAATAGAGTAGCTATGTATGAAGCACAGCTTGCACAGAAGTCACTTTTAAACAAAAAATATTTTTGTTGGTGAAGATGGCGAATTTGTGTGACCAACTTCTCAAAATCTACTCAGGGTACTTTGTCCATTAGACTCCTAATTGCATAGATTCCTATTGAAATTTCGGCAAGCAGTGGTGATGTGACCACTCTTTAACTCTGGTCTTGTTTGTAGTTGTTGCAGTGTATCCTCTAGCTCTTTAATTGTATATGTTGTTGGCATCAGTTGCCTGTCTAAATACATTCATGCAACTGATTCATAGAGGTCAAAGTGTGGTTGATGCTGTTGCAGTGTCATGTTCTATGATAACCCGTAAACCTTTCCCAGCAGTTGTTGTCTCAGGAGTGAGGGATAAGCATGATACTTAACTTTTATTTTGTTTTTTTTCTAAGAGTAGAATATCAGGAAAGTGTGTTTTATATATTTGACCCAGAGAGCTCCAGTCTACCCCCCTGAGCATGATATGCTCACCAGAACAGCAGGATCTGATGTGTTTGTGTGTCTTTGTGGGGTCAAGTTGGTAATAGATGTAAAAAATTTGTCATATTTGTGACTTTTCCAGAAAACACAGTTTAACAGAAAATGTGGTATCATTATATTATCTTTGAAATGCATGTGCTATTATAATTTCGATGTTGGGTAATGCAGGGGGATTTTAGCCTTTCATTAGTACTGGGTCACAGGCTCTCCTTTAAAAAAAAGTGTCCCCATATTTCAATACTTTTTTTGATACTATTTCACGAGTTTGTTTGACCATATAATCTTTAAGCTAATAAGGTTAAGCATATTTGGTTTGCTTTCCGCAATGGAGGGGTTCAAGGAAGCAGCTTCAGCTCGAGCTTAGATATACCCCCAGTGGGACTAATAATTAGGGATGTCCCGATACTACTTTTTGCAGAACGAGTCCGATACCGATACTTTGATTTTTGGTACTCACCGATACCGTAACCGATCCCTGAATTTTCACTGCATTTGTAATTTTTAAATGTATTAGTAGATAAACCAAAAGAATATAAATCATATTAGTTGGCTTAATTTGTTCATCAAATTCAAATGTTTGTCAAAACCAGTGAAATATCAATTATTTAATCCAATCTTGATACTACAACAAAACCTACCATCTTAATTAATGTGAATTTAAAACAAGAAAGCAGTCAGTGACAAAATAAGAACCAACAATCGAATTACAAATAGGACAAATAAATACAATAGAACAAAGAAAGGCTACAAATGAAATAAACAGTGTTTTTAGAGTTTTTCAGGTAGATCTAACAGGTACAGAAATTTGAATAAAGTAATCAAATGTGAAAAAAAGCATATTCATTACTGTATAAATTATATATAGATAGATATTTTTGTAAAGTTGAAAAGGGTAGCCTATTTAGTCAAGAGCAGTGAGTATTTCTTTGTTCTTTGTTTGATTAACATTAAAACACAGAAGCAGGTTTATCAAACTGCTGCCCCTTTAAAGGGATACTCCACTTTTTTCGGAAATATGCTCATTTTACATCTCCCCCAGAGTTAAACAGTTGAGTTTTACCGTTTTAGAATCCATTCAGCCGAACTCCGGGTCTGACGGTACCACTTTTAGCATAGCTTAGCATAGATCATTGATTCTGATGAGTCCAGTAGCATTTCTTTCAAAATGACCAAAGAGTTTTTAATATTTTTCCTATTTAAAACTTGACTCTTCTGTAGTTAAACAGTGTACTAAGATCGACGGAAAATGAAAAGTTGCGATTTTCTAAACCTATATGGCTAGGAACTACTCTCATTCCGGCGTAATAATCAAGGAACTGTGCGGCTGTACCATGGGTGCAGCAGGCGTAATGATATGACGCAGCGCCTGAAAATAGGTCTAATAGGTTAGACAAACTTAGTCCCGGTCACGTTGGAAGAAGTTACCGAGCTGGGGACTATTTTCAGGCGCAGCGTCATATCATTACGCCTGCTGCACCCATGGTACAGCCGCACAGTTCCTTGATTATTACGCCGGAATGAGAGTAGTTCCTAGGCATATAGGCTTAGAAAATCGCAACTTTTCATTTTCCGTCGATCTTAGTACACGGTTTAACTACAGAAGAGTCAAGTTTTAAATAGGAAAAATATTGAAACTCTTTGGTCATTTTGAAAGAAATGCTACTGGACTCATCAGAATCAATGATCTGTGCTAAGCTATGCTAAAAGTGGTACCGTCAGACCCGGAGTTCGGCTGAATGGATTCTAAAACGGTAAAACTCAACTGTTTAACTCTGGGGGAGTTGTAAAATGAGCTTATTTCCGAAAAAAGTGGAGTATCCCTTTAAGACCGAATGCACGGACCACACTTGAACATGGTTACGTTCATTTGAGATATAACCGACTTTGTTTACTATAGGATACTCGCCAAGACGGGCGTTTTTACATAATTTTGTGTGAATTCGTCCGTACAAGCGCAAGACGTGAAAGACAATTTAATTCAGTATTCGCGTGCTGAGACGCTGGTTTGCGGGGCGCGCGCTTCGGATGTTTGCGTTCATGGAACTTCTTGACCGGCACACGTCCTGTAATAATGTAGGAAACCACGCGTTATACTTAAATAAGGTAACAGTTCATGTTTTACTTTACTTACATATACGATTTAGTTTTCATCCAAATAACATGTGCTGAGTGAACGATCAGCAATCAAGAGCATTCAACAGAAGTGCGCTCGCTCTCTATCTCTCTCTCGTCAGTTAACGTTAATAAGCTACATGCCTCGTTTTATTTTCTTTGCCATTGACATCCGACTGAACAAACTTTCCACTGACGTCTGTTTAAAGGGATGTGCTCGACCAGCTCGCGCGTCTGTGCCGTTGCGCACTTAATCCACTGCTTGTTTTTCTCTTATCAGCTCACGCACCACAGCTATGTTACTATACACACGCACCTTGTACGAACCCTGTGAAATGAGCCCAAACCGCCGACATTATACTTTTCTATGCCTCAGTTCACTTCACCTCCACAAAGCACTCGCGGCGGCCAGTTTCGTTTTGCAAAATGTAGGCCTACGTGGTATCGGTGCGTGGTATCGGCGAATTTTTATGAGTACGAGTATATGAGGACAGTATCGGCCCGATGCCAGTATCGGTATCGGGACATCCCTACTAATAATGCTTGGATGAGTATAGTAGCAAGATGCCTAAATTATGTTGGTGGAGGGATGCAAAAACAGCTGATGCCAGAGCAAGGTGAGTGGCTGTTTATATGCTCCAGCAGTTAATTGAAAGATTAGATGTTCACTCCTCCCAAAATTACACTGTGAACTTCATACTGCAACTAATTGCAATTTATGTGAAGTCGTTCCCAATCTGCATGTAAGGTAAAGAGCTGCTTCTCTGGTGTCAAATGGTTTTAAAATCTTTGCGAGTTTTGTTTCCTACAAATGGACTGTAGATAAAGATCCACCTCATCTAGCGTTCTTTTGTGTTCTCGACCCTGTAAAGGAGTGTTTCTCAACTCCAGTCCTCGGAGCCCGCCTCCCAGAACGTTTTAGATGTCTCCCTATTCAATACACTAAGAAGTAGGGCTGGGAGAAAAAATCGTTTCACCTAACTATCGCAAATATTTTAAAATAGATTTTTAAATTCCAGAATCGATAATAATTCAAATTAAATTGCTTTATTTTTGTCCTTGCTTATAGACGAGGTTGACAGAAGTTAGCCACTTTTGTTCCAACAGAGGATGAAATGTCGTTATCTAAGAGTGTTGAGTGACGTAATGTCCCAAGTGGACGCGTGAAAGCGACGTGAGACTGAATGCACTGAAAAGCCCTCACGCTACTCATATGCTGAGAGAGAGGTAAGACAATAGAGCTGCATGATTCATCTTTAAAAGACTGTGATCTTGATTCAATCACCCACACGATCTTCCAATTTGTCTGTCTATTAAACCTTTGACAAAATCATATCGCAACATTCAAATCTGTGTTGGTGCTGCTGCAGACCCAGAGAGTTGTCATGAAACAGCCTAACAAAGTCTTTTCAGCCTTATAGTATCTTTATTTCTGTGATACAATAGTTTAAAGTTCAAATATAAACACTGATGTCTACGGTAGCGATCAAAATAGAGTAAATCATCTTTTGATAGAAACGTGGCACTTAAAATAACGCATTTATCGATTACATTGTTTCGCCACTAGGTGGCGACAAGTGGCTGTTTAATTTTTGTTATTGAATCATTTATTCAAGAGAATGTAGTACTGTGTAGAGGTCGACCGATATTGGTTTTTTGATGGCCGATGCCGATATCTTAGAGAGCAGGATGGCCGATATAAAGCCGATATTTTTATTATATACTTTATATTTATTTTAATCAATATTTTATAAATTTTAAATAAATTAGAAAACAAATTTTTTAAATAAACATGCTTATACTTTAGATGGCTACTTCTTGAATCTGCAATCCTATTACAGTATTTTTCACAAATAAAGTAATTGTTTAAAAATATATGAATATCTGAATAAAAAGGAAGTTAACACTGTAACATTGCACTCAGTAATCTGATAATATTGTGTGCACTGGTAATCATATTTTTTTAAATAAAGACAAGGTAACGCTTATATTACATACAGCACACAGTGAAAACGATATGAATATGACACAGTGGGTAACTGGATACAGCACAGCATATTTTAAAATGAAGGATTTAAAGTTTTTCGTTCGCGTCTCCTGTGAAGCTGATTGCCATCGGGGTGGCGGTGTCACCGGCTTGGGCCCTCCATCGCTGCTCGCAGCTTTATATATATATATATATATATATATATATATATATATATATATATATATATATATATATATATATATATATATATATATATATGCCAGTTGGTGGCGCTATAACTTTGACTCACAATAGTTACATCCATCTGATCGGCCTCTTACCACGAACACACTGCTGAAGTTTCATCAAGATCAGTTAACGTATGCAGAAGTTATATTACTTCGTGTTTCTCTTTTCTCGCCATTGTTTCCTCGCCACGGCCAAATCGTTCGAGATATCAAAAATCCGTCCGGAATTTATCATCCTCAATGTCTTGACTTCATGCTGACCGAGTTTGGAGGCGATTGGATGAATTCTCTAGGATGAGTACATTAAATTCCACAGCATGCGTTTTTCAAACAACCCATAATAGCCGACTTCCTGTTGGGCGGAGCTAATAACTTATGGAAGTTGTTCGGCCCGATGAGATCTATATGTGTCCTGAGTTTCATATTAATTCATGCAAGCGTGTTTGATATATGGACCAATTTTTCAGACCGTGTCCAAGGGGGCGCTGTTGAGCCCCCCTGCCACGCCCGGGTACCAGCTTCAGCCCAGCTCTGATGACCGTGGGTTCTGACCTGTGTGGAAAGTTTCAAGAGTTTGAGCACGTTAAGGGCACCAAAAGCCCCTGAAACCTTGAAAAACAAAGATTAAATGGAATAGACAAATACCCCCCCCCCCCACACACACACACACACACACAGACACACAGAGAGAGAGAGAAAATTATCCAGAAAATCCACATTCAAACCAAAATATCTGACTTCCTGTGGGTCTGAGGTTATGACTGTAAATTAGAAAGGTGTCCTGCTGATGAGAACAATACACCTACCAAGTTTTGTGATTCTAGGAAAAACTAAGCCCCCATTTTTGACTAAAGGTGGCGCTACTGAGCCATTCCACCACGCCCGTTTCTGAAACTTTGCACATGTCTACTGTATAATAAATGTGATGTGTCTGTCGAGTTTCATGCATTTTCAAGCATGTGAAGAGTCTCAAAAGCATCCGAAAAGAATATTAAAGTTTGATGCGTTGCCACGGCAACAGTATCTAAGATATCAATAATCCTTTCACAGGTCTACATCTGCCGTGTGTCTACATTATACACATAAAGTTTTAAGCAAATCGGGTAAAAATAAGAAAGTGATTTCAAAGCATTTTGAAAGTGACACACTTCCTGCAACCAGTTGGTGGCGCTATAACTTTGACTCACAAAGGTCACATCCATGTGATCGGCCTCTTACAACGAATACACTGCTGAAGTTTCAGCAAGATCAGATAATGTATGCAGAAGTTATAACACACTTCCTGTGTCCCATTATTCGCCATAAATTCATTTCCTCGCCACGGCCAAACCGTTCGAGATATCAAAAATCTGTTTGCAAGAATTCATCCTCAATGTCTTGACTTCATTCACACCGAGTTTGGCGGCGATCGGATGAATTCCCTTTCAGGGCTTGGGCCCTAAAAATAATCCTTACGAAAACAATAGGGCCTCCGCCCTTTCAGGGCTTGGGCCCTAATAATCCTTACAGAAACAATAGGGCCTTCGCCCTTTCAGGGCTTGGGCCCTAATAAGTAAAGCAGATAATAGATAATAGATATCACGACACGGAGGCGCCCGCGATTGAACTGGAGCTAGTCTCATAATAAATGAAACGAAACTCAGCACAGCCAACTTGCCTCACAGACCTGAGAAATATATCTATTATCTACAGAACGCTTGAAATCATATTTTTAAACAGAACAATTCAAAACGAAAGAAAACTATATCCGAAACGTGCATTTCTCTCTGGAGCGTTCACTACTGCGAAGATCGCGAGTCATCGTCAACTTCATCTTTGCAGCCGACACAGAAAACACTTGTTCATTAATAAACAATTAAAATGTCTCCTTGCTATATTTGACATATTCATAATCATTACTTTTGCGGTTCGTTGTGACAGCTTTTAGTTGCTTTATTGGCAGCGCCACCCTTACATGTTACATGAACGGGTCACCACTGCATCAGCACCGAAAACAGGGGAGCATTTGGTAGACCTGTTCAAGTAGAAGATGTAAATGTTTTATTTGAAAAATTTATTTTTATTTATTTTACTCCAAAGGACTGAAGTTTGAAGTCTGAACTTAAAAATAAAATGTGGCACTGGCATATAATTTATTCTCCAAGTGAAATAATTTGCCTATTTTTCAGGGGTGAATGTCTGTCTACATTTGTAAAATTATACATTTATGGTAGAATCAAATGTTGTTTTGTTTGTCTTGTGTATTGCCTTATCTACAACACATGAGTGTAATACGGTAAAGGTAGTACAGGAGAGAGACTTGGATTTCTCTTCAGTAAAATTAAAGTGTAAATATATCAGGGGGAAAATATATATCGGTATCGGCATCGGACAAAATTAGTTTGAAAATATCGGCATATCGAATATCGGCCAAAATGCAATATCGTGCATCCCTAGTTAGTACACTTGTGAGATGCAACAGATTTCAAATAGATTTTTAATAAATGGGCATAAAATCCAATAGACTGTTTGGTTGGCTTGTTGGCTGTTGCTAGATTTTTGCTTGGGTGTCTCACAAAGCCTGGCCTTTGCCTGACGACACAAGGTCTAGGCTCCATAGCTTCTGCAATTGGCCAAGAACCACCCAGTTAGTCAGGAGGCCACGTTACTGACATATTCAGTAACAAATCACAGTTTTGTTTCCTTTTACCGTGATTTTTGGGGCAGGTAAATGTTGTTACAATAACAGGCCTGCATGCTATAACAGACTGACCCCAGGTTTCCCATTGCAGTTTTTCCCTCTTTTTCCACCTCGCTTTTAAATCGCTTGCATTGCGTGTCCACTGGAGCAGAGCAGAGTGAGCATTTTCAGTTCATTCCTTGCTTGGTGCCAGTACATTATGAATGTCCATGCGGCCTTGTGCATTATACTTTTGCTTTTTGCAATTCAGGGGTGGCAGTTGCTTGAAATGGTGGGTTCATTATTATTCTTAATGTAAAAACAGAAACCAGTACAATGACAAACTCGCTTAAATAGTCGCTTTTACATTTCGCTTTAAAATGAAATCTTCCGCCATCGTCTTGTCACTCAAGAGTAGGGTTGGGTATTGGTTGGGTTTTATCCGATACCAGTACCTACTCTGTATTTTTTAAACGGTTCCGGTGCTTAAACGGTTCTTGAACCGGTACTTAAGAAAACGAAACCGCACACACTTTATCAAAAAAATAATACCTGTGTGTGTGTGTGTGTGTGTCCAAACTGGACACAATATTAACTTAAATCTTTAAAGATTTTCTGATTTCTGATTGAATGAAAAATTGCGCCGTTTAATAGGCTACTGATGTAGCCTAAAACACTTAAGTTAAGATTTTGTCTTCTCATATTATGACTTTTACTTTAAAACAGAGAAATATCTGACACTGAGCAGAAATATTTAACACACACAGTATAGCCTCTAGGGATGCTCATTTCGATTAATTTTCCCGACCGACAACAGTCGCTCGTTAATCGATTATTAACCGTTAACTGATAAGATTATAATATTGAATTGGCATTAAATACGAATAAAATTGACGCGTATCTGTGATCCTTTAAAAAAATACAATTTTTTTAATTATTTTTTTATCAAAGGGTTTATTTTAACGTGCAAACAGCAGCATACAGAACAGATCAACAACAGAACCTGGATTCAGTTAAAATTTTCACGCACCTGCAGGATTTCTGACAGTGAGAGAAAAACAGAATAAAATAATACAAATAAAAAACAAAATAGGCCTACACTAAATATATTTTTTAAACTTAAATAATTAACAAATTAAGATGACAAAAAGAAAACACTGAATACGTTTGAACAAAGCTTTCAAAAACCGGCCATTTTTTTTCCGTTAGACTAAGATTTTTTGTTAAATAAAAATAGGAGTCCTACCTCAACACCTTGTCTAATTTTTATTTAAAAAAAGCAACATATCAACGTGATGTGGTGTCAGTCTGGAGCGCAGCCTGTTGACAGTTAGACCTGCGGCAGAGAACACCCTCTCCGATGGGACGGATGTCCCGGGAATACACAGGTAACGTCTCGCTAGAGACGTGTGTGGTTGCGCGTGTCGACGCGCTCCGTGAGTTAATAAATATAAGCTATATAGTATTTTATTTTTAAACCATGCAGCAAAAAAAAAAAAAAAAAGAAGCTTAAAAAAAACGTTTTAAAACGTTTAACTGATAGTATTAATCGGTCAAAATTTTTACTTTCGGTTAACGGTTAAACGGTCAATATGAGCATCCCTAATAGCCTCATAAATATACTTGATATACTTCATACTTGATATGCAAGATTTGCAGTTGGCATTAAAATACTAGACCACCACGACACTGGCAGCTGAACTTGAACTTTTGTCAAGCGTGTCAGAGGTTTTGGGTTCTAATCCGCATTCGTACAGTTGTTGTTTTTTTGTTTTTTTACTGATAATGCTCATCAGTGGTTGTATATCAAGCAGGGACACGTTTGTGTGCATTATATTTTGTGATTTCACCGGAACGAATAGAGAGTCTCCACAACGTATTGAAGTGCAGTGCCGAGTGAAGACAGTGCGGTGTGTGCGAGCCACAAAAGAAAACACTGTATCAGCGCCACTGATCGCAGCGGCAACGAGCACTTTGATCACTTGATTTAAAAAAAAAACACATTTCAGCGCTAGATCGTCTCTTATTTAACAAATGAACGAAATGAATGCTCTGCTGGTTAACTGGAGATGTTTTATTATTGGAACATTCGTGCCGCGAGATGTTTTATAGGGGGCGGTAAAAAAAAGTCAGGCACCGAAATCAGGCACCGAAAGTTTCTTTCTTATTGGTCTGGTTACTAACGTTTACGTCGGAACCGGACGCGCGCTTCAATACGTTGTGGAGACTCTCTATTCGTTCCGGTGAAATCACAAAATATAATGCACACAAACGTGTCCCTGCTTGATATACAACCACTGATGAGCATAATCGGTTAAAAAAAATAAAATAAAAAAAACTGTACGAATGCGGATTAGAACCCAAAACCTCTGACACGCTTGATGAAAGTTCAAGTTCAGCTGCCAGTGTCGTGGTGGACATGGTAAGTCTAGTATTTTAATGCCAACTGCAAATCTTGCATATCAAGTATGAAGTATTTCAAGTATATTTATGAGGCTATACTATGTGTGTTAAATACTTCTGCTCAGTGTCAGATATTTTTCTGTTTTAAAGTAAAAGTCATATGAGAAGACAAAATGTTGATCTTAACTTAAGTGTTTTAGGCTACATCAGTATTGTGTCCAGTTTTTACACACACACACACACACACACACACACACACACACACACGTATTATTTTTTTGATAAAGTGTGTGCGGTTTCGTTTTCTTAAGTACTGTTTCAAGAACCGTTTAAGCACCGGAACGGTTTAAAAAATACAGAGTAGGTACTTGTATCGGATAAAACCCAACCAATACCCAACCCTACTCAAGAGTGAGGCGAAGTGAGGTGAAATCTAACTCCTGCTGCTGATCTGTGCTTTGACTCTTGTTCGGTTCATGCTGAATTGAGCAGTGTCTGACGAAATGATTTGTTTTACCATAAAAATCAAAACGGCAATGTTGGCAAGTGATGTTGCAGCAAGCCTAATGTGAGATGACAAACAACAAAATAAAATCACTCAGGAATCCAAAGGGTCGGCCTAGCTCAGAAAATAGCACTTTTTCTGTATCCCATGCATACATGTGAACACATTTATTTTAAATTCAGTGCCTCAAGCAAAACTCTTAAATGTTTTTTTGTTTTTTGCTGTAAACTCACTCTTTTTTTTTATTCTTTTTTTTTTTATTCAGCATTTAGGAAAACCTGTAGGTTTAGACTTTTGCCTTTGCAAAATTTTGATCAGTTTAGGGTGTCATATGAAGAAAAGAAGTACAAATAAATGGTTTGGAACGATTTGGATGACATGGGGTGGAGAGTTTTTATTTTATTTTTTATTATTTAAGAAAAGGTCATCGCTTACAGGGTTTCTTTAAATGTAACAAATTGAGCTCAAACCAACAGCACTGTTTTGGAGCAATTTGGACTGCATGGGGTGGAGAGTGACGTCCCTGACCCGAATTATATTTGTTATTTCAAATAAATACAATGTTCATTTTAACAGCACAAACAGGCACTAATCGCACAAACGTATGATACCAGTTTTGTGTGATTTAAATGGAATGGGGTAGCCTGGGTGCCAGCCCGAACCCCGCCCACAATATTTTTTTGTCGGGAAGTTCGGTCTGGACTCGCTCCGTTGAGGAGCTATTATGCCCGAACAAAAATTGTTCGGACCAATCAAATTGTCAGGGCGGGCTTTATAAGATGATGGACAGATAAGCAACGGTAACGTCATCATCCACGTCATCAACGAGCGCTTGGGTTGAATTCAAATGACTGCCGCTGAAGAATTGAGATTTCACGAGTTCACGCTTACAAATAAAGTCAGATAGAATAAATGCATATTTGGCGTGCTGTCTGAGGAGAGGCTTCGGGCTCGGTATTCGGCCCGAACCCAAAGTACTCCCCCCGTATTCCTGGCTGTGGAAGAACAAGCCAAGAGTGAGTGCAGGGATGCTGAAAACTGTCATGTTAGGTGAGTTGACCGAGTGAATAAATATATGCTTTCCTCTCATGCTGATAGACGGTTGATTGGATTGATTATTTGAATGTGCTCCTCCTGAAATTTGTTTATAAAACATCATGTGTAGATTCCGCCATCGCGTCTGTTATAGAAGATATCGACAGCGCATTAATTTTAAAAGAGGAACAGAGAACCGCGATCGGAAACATGAATGAAAAACATACGTCACTTACTCCGTTGCTCTGATTGGTTGTAGGTCTATCCAATTGAGTGCAGAGGAATTTTTTTTCCTGGTTCGGTTGAAACACGCCCCATAATCAAAGCTCAATGGAGAAGTATCAGACTCACATTCTGACTAGAATTGAGTATGACGACGTCAGGCTAGGAATGGGGTGGAGTGACGTTACAACTCCCGAATTATATGTTATATCTGTGAAAGGAAAACAGTACAGTGTTTGTTTTAACGGCGAAAACCACCACAACTATTTGAAGTGATTTGAACAATGAGTGATGGTACACAACCAAAACAATAGTGTTTAATATCTCAAACACTACGCCAGCCCACACGTTTGCAGCACAAACGTAGCACAAACGAATAGCATAGATTTGGGGATTAGGCCTATTTTGTTTTATGGGGTGCCAACTTTACAGAGGTGAACAAACCATGTGATTTGAGGTTTCATTCATGTCTGTAGTTCATCAGATCACTAACTCTTGAATGAGCAATAGCCTAATAATAGTGTTTGCCTTTGCAGGAAGCGCTAACCTATATTCTTCTATATCGTTATATATTCCTAAATATTCTATATCGTTTTATTATATATATATATGTGTGTATGTGTGTATATGTGTGTGTATATATATATATATATATGTGTGTGTGTGTATATATATATATATATATATATATATATATATATATATATATATATATATATATATATATAAATATATAAATATATAAATATATATATATATATATATATATATATATATATATATATATATATATATATATATATATATATATATAATATATATATATATATATATATATATATATATATATATATATATAAATATATATACAGTGCTATGCATAAGTGAATACACCCATGCTAAAGTTGACTAAAAAGAGGAATAAAAAATCATATTTTGGAAATTGAACTTAATGCCTTAATTTTAAAAATTAGGAAAAATCCAACCTTTAAGGACACCAATTTTCTTTGTGAATAAATAATGTATCGTAAATAAATAAATGTTCTTCCTTAAAATACATGGTGCATAAGTGTGTACACCCCTATGTTAAATTCCCATAGAGGCAGGCAGATTTCTATTTTTAAGTATTTAAAAAAAAAATTTTTTAGGATACTATGCATCCTGATAAAGTTCCCTTGGCCTTTGGAATTAAAATAGCCCCACATCATCACATAGCATTCACCATACCTAGAGATTGGCATGGTTTTATTTCAGTTAGCCTAATAGCTAGTTTGATTTGCATTGAGAGATGATCTTATGGAAAGTACTCCATGCCAATCTCTAGGTATGGTGAAGGCTATGTGATGATGTGGGCCTATTTTAATTCCAAAGGCCAAGGGAACTTTATCAGGATGCATAGTATCCTAAAAAAAAAAAAAAAAAAAAACTTAAAAATAAAAATCTGCCTGCCTCTATGGGAATTTAACATAGGGGTGTACACACTTATGCACCATGTATTTTGAGGAAGAACATTTATTTATTTACGATACATTATTCATTCACAAAGAAAATTGGTGTCCATAAAGGTTGGATTTTTCCTTATTTTTTAAATTAAGGCATTAAGTTCAATTTCCAAAATATGATTTTTTTATTCCTCTTTTTAGTCAACTTTAGCATGGGTGTATTCACTTATGCATAGCACTGTATATATATGTATGTATATATGTATATATATATATATATATATATATGTATGTATGTATGTATGTGTGTGTGTGTGTATATATATATATATATATATATATATATATATATATATATATATATATATATATATATGTGTGTATATATATATATATGTATATAATATAATATAATATAATATATAATATAATATTATATATATTATTATTTATTTTTTTAAAGACATCAGACCTCTGGCTTTCTCACGTGTGTGTGTGTGTTGTGTTTCAAAGCAGAAGTTGGCGTTGTAAATTCTCCAGAGGATCCTGTGACCTTTGATGTTGTCACACAAGTGTGTGTGTTTATAGATGCCAGCTCAGGGATTGTTGTAGGACAAACAGAACCTGTTTTAGAGCTGCTGTTCTCAGGGGCTTGTGCCTGTTATGCCACGCAAACTTTCAACTACATTAAAGAGAACAGTCGCTTTGCATCTGAAGACATTGAGGAATTCTAATAGCTCAGTGTTACTTGTGAACAGATATAAGGCCTTGCAGTTGTTTTCTGGTCTCACTACTGTAGTATCTGACAGACTTGTGAAGTGATTCTCTATAGCGAAGTTAAGCTGCTCTTTGTTTGGTTTTCATGTAGTGGGACTTTTGGTGAAGAGGTGAACACTTTTACTTTGCATGGGTTTGCAGTTGAATGTGAAATGATTGGAAATGAAAAAGATAATGAAATAGCCTGTCTCCATAATTATAGTCAATGCTGCTGTTATTATTGCTCATGTGACTGCTTGGGTGTTTGATACAGCAGTAGGACATGAGACTATAGCCGCTTTCCGACCGGAGGAACCTTTTCACAGTTCCTAGAACTATTGGCTAAAGTACCCGGATGTCGGCGTGTTCGCACCGCAGGAACTAGGAACGATTTTAGTTCTAGGAACTCCATTTGGAGGAACTAATTTAGGTCCTACTTCAGTGTAGGGTCTAAACCAGCACTATAGGAACTACCCGTGACGTTAGTGTACGCTGATTGACCGAACGCACGTGGAACACCAGCACCCGCCATTTTTAAAACAGCTAGAATGTAAACACACAGATTATAGCCTATATATTTTCTCCATAAACTAACTATACAAACATGGAAAACAGTGATAGATGGGTCTCTAAACCTTTATGCTGAAGAGAAAATCCAACGCAACTTTGAGGGGACCAAGCCAAACATGATTATGTTTATCTGCCCACCTAGCAACACTGGACATCAACCACACGGCATAGGCTAATAACCTTTTATTCATATACTGTGTACTTTCTATAACAGTTCTGTTAGACAGATCGCTAACTAATAAACACAGAGAATGTGAGCATTGTTTGCTCTGGCGTTCTCAGCACCGCCAAAATAAAGGTCCGTCGCGCCGCCAAAATAAAAGTCACCGTGCTTGTGTCACTCCCTTACCCCTCCTACCAGTTCCTATGGCCACTTGGCCAGTGCGAACGCAAACAGCAAAACCGAGTTTGGGGGAGAGTAGTTCTTAGAACTGTTTAGAAGTGGACAGTTCCTAGAACTAAGTTCCTGTAACTACTTGGTCGGAAAGCGGCTTATGCGGTTGGTCTGTTTCGAATCACACATAAGCAGTAGATGTCTTTATCCACACCTTTTTTTTTTTTTTTTTTTTTTTCACAAACCATATTGATAATTAAATATGTTTATAGTAAACCTATTGTTCGGTGTTATTTATTATGAGCAAAAATAGGTTCAGTGCAAAACTTTGTTTGCACCTACACTCCAGCTACACAGAACCGCACTGCTCACACTGTGAATGCTGTAACCTGCTAATATGGTCACCTGGGGCAATTTGCACTGCATGCAGTCTAAAACCAACTTATGTTTTTTACAACAGGCGATTTAAAATGAAGTAAAGTGAAATTCTGAGGATTTTTGCTTGTAATATGTGATGAGGCAATTTAATATATGACACCAATATTAAATAAATAAATTTGTAATTAAAATCGCAATAAGCAAGTGATCAAACAATGTGTTTTGTACCCATATCTACAGATGAAGGTGGTTGATGGTCAGTATAACACTAAAATATACACAACCATTCAAACGTTTTATATATAGAAAGAGATTTGTTTTGAAGCCTGTTATGCTCACCAAGGCTGTACAAACAGTAATATTGTGAAATATCACACAATCCTTTAGAAATCATTCTAATATGCTTATTTGATGCTCAAACATTTCTTATTATTATCAATGTTGAAAACCGTTGTGCTGCTTTGTATTTTTGTGGAAACCGTGATACATTTTTTTCAGGATTCTTTAATGAATAGAAAGTTTAAAATTTCATATTGGAATCTTTTGTAACAAATGGTTTTACATTCAGTTTTGATCAGTTTGATACATTCTTGCTAAATGTATTAATTCATTTCTTTCTTTTTTGTTCTTTTTTTTGAGTCAAGTTTTGTTTCTGGGTAAACTTGAGCCTAAATTTGCCTTGCAGATTATTTTTAGGATATATATTTTGGTCAGATTATTTGCACTGCTCTGAAAACACAGAGGGGCATGTGTGTTTAGCCAACTTTTATACAAGCTGTAAATGAAGTTCCTGCTATGAAGTTTCAGATCTGTAATTTAACCTTAAAAATATTCTTTCAGCTTGTCTTGCACCTGTGTTGATATTCACCTTCTGTTGCTGTAAGTAAAATGGTCAGTGGAGCTTCCTCTGGTTCTGTGCTTGATTGTCTTTAAGATATAGCCTGAACACATTTATTCTATATTATGTAACAGCTTTGATCTGAAACCACACCACTTGGCATGGCTAATAAAGGAATTCCTTCATTCCTGTAAACAAATATATTGCCTTTGCACGTTTACATCAAATATGGCCTTTGTACGGGAACCGAAAAATCATCTGCATTCCTCATCCAATGCAGATGAACACCATATTAAAGTAGGGCTGCTGGGTTATGGAAAAAAATGTAATCACATTATGGTCACACATTATGTTGACCAAAATTTCCCAAAATAGGTCATTTTGTAATCATGATTATTTAACATGAATAGGTGTGGGCGATATGACCAAAATCTTATGAGCAATTATCTTCACAGTATATATGAAGCATATTTGGCTGGAAATAAGGTTACTATGATGAAATAAGATTACTATTGATTATCAATGGCACAGGCAGACAGCAGCAGGTAGCCTATATTAGGATGTTTTAACTTAATACCTAATGTATGGGTGCAATATACTGATACATAGGGCTGTGCGATATAGCTAAAAAATGTATCACAATATGTTTCATATCGTTAGGTATCGATAATTATTGACTTTTTTTTTTAATAACCCTTAAAAAAAAAAAAAAGACAAGTAGAAAAGTTTGAATTTAAACCACTGTTTTTATTTTATTTTTTTATCCACATTAAGGCAAACAACAAATTATATTAGTTTTAGCAGTCACAAATATCTTCTTTATGTCTTATATTAAGATAATAAAGTAAGTGTTAAAGAAACTCTTTAACTTAATAAAATGTTACAAAATGTGTGCAGTGTAAAAGTAGAACAATCAAAGCAAACTTTGAGGTAGATCAACATCTGTAATAAGTAGGGGTGAAACGGTTCAGTAAATTCATAGTTCGGTTCGATACGACAAAGTGGTGTCACGGTTAGGTACCTTTTCGATACAGCAAAAAGAAAGAAATGGCAGAGAAATGTCCTTGATTTAAAAAAATACAATTATTTATTAAAAGAAAAAATGTTTTTAAATAAGTTTGAGTTTTCCTACATCTTGAAACTTTTAGTTTTATAAAAGGGGGTAATATTTGAAGGATGAACAAATAATGTTTTGGTCATCACATTAAAAATAACATTTAAATATGATAATATTTGAGTTTTGAAGTGCTGGAAAAAGATGTGTGACGTACTTGAAAGCATTTTACTATTCCTGCCAAACTTCCAAGGTTATAGTTAGTGTTAGCCTACTACATTAAATCCATGGTGAATGTTGCTGATCTGTGGACTTAACTAGTTCATTCATGGCACAATGTTTCTCCTGGTTTCCACGTCAGTGCTGTTTGATCCGTTAATAACGGAGAAATTTGAATGCTTCTCACTAGATCTCGTAGCGATGTTATTACTTCAGTGGCGAATTAATGCTCAAATGCTTTCTTTACTGGATCAATTAGCGTTGTGTAGTAACCGTGTCGCTTGATCAAGATCGACTCGCGCTGCACTGGCATTGGTCCAAACTGATTGTGGTGGTCGCTCCTAGCCTGGGTTTCCCTATGCTGCCTTAAGCACAGCGCAATTTTATTCACGCTGCTAGGCAGTCTGGATACCATGGACCAGATTTTCCCCTCAGCTAGGGAACCAATCACAGAACGGGGAGGGAGCAGCAAGACGATGACGACATCTATGCGACACACCGAAGCAGTTTGTTTATATCTATGGCTCCAACATGACAGACGTAAAAATATATGCATATTTTTAGGAACACATCTACAAAAATATGCCTGTATTTCAAGTTGATAAAATAATTTAAAATCCACATCAGTTTATTATTTACCACGCCCTCCCAGGATCTATAACGTTACCTAGGCTACTTTCACTTTTAAAAATTCATCATAACTGCGCGCGCGCGATCTGCTTGCAGTCGTCGAGATGGATGCTGAGGAGTTGAAGAAAAGAATAGCTAGTGGAGATTGTAAAGTTGTCGACAATACGTCATCAAAAATCAAGTCCAGTGTGTGGGAGAAATTTGGAGTTATCTGAAGAAAATATTGTGAAAGGCTTTGCTGCATGCATTTTTGTGTTGGATAGCCACAAATGTGGAACTTCATCCCTGAGGAAGCACGCAGGAACTGTGGTAACAAAGCGGTTCTATTGAACAGTATTTTTCATATTTAACACTAAGTATGTGTGGTGTGCAGGGCGTGTTTGAACCCAGAATTGTCAGATGTAGGCTAGACGAAATTGCGTGGCAGATATAGTGTTATAGCCGCGTCTGTTATTAGGCTACTCAGTTTTGTGGTAACGTTAGCCATGTTCTTCATGTACCGGCCTTTTGACAGCTTCGGCTGAAGTTGTCCTTGTGTTAATTGTCGTGTAATAACTTCTGTATGACCTGGCAATAAACATTTTTGTAAGTGTGTCTATAATGTGATTGTCTAAACTGATTTTATTTCGGGTGCGGGTCGGGTGTCGGTTCTATTTTAAGCGGGTCGGGTGAAGATTTTAATTAGTGCTGCTGTTGGGAAACGGGTCGGGTGCTGTTTTAAGCACTGCGGGTACGGGCGGGTGCGGATTTACAAAATCGGACCCGTGCAGGACTCAGGTGTACACATAAATCTCTGACCCATCGTCGTCTTCTTCGTTGAATATCTGTCGCTCTACATACGTTAGGGTTGTGCCGATAGACGATAGTATCGTGTATCGACGATAGACAGAGATATCGCCGATGGCAGATGCCTTTGACGATATCAATACGATAATTGGCTCGTTTTCCTATTAATGTATTAAATTATTATTATTATTATTATTATTATTATGAAGCTAGTATAGTTACAATTATATTTGCCTTGCCTAAATTCATAACGACATCACCACATAACCACACTTGCGACATCACATAACCACACATGCGACGTCACCGACGCGCGCGTATGAGGACTCCTCAAAGAAAATATTTTTAAAACAGACTAAAAAAAACTACATCCCACAACGAAATTTAATTGCAAGGTGATCCATTCACAAATTGCCAAGAGTGCTTAACAGACGCATCATTCTTATACAGAGCCAAGATGAAGACGCGGCATCGTTGTTCGTCAGTATTTTGTTTCCATAGCACATCAACAAAATATTTAATGACAGTAAAAACACTAAAAACAGTACAATTACAAAATATTAATTATAATAATAATATCAATAAAATTATATAGGCCGCCTAGGCCTAATAAAGTCTTTAGTAGGTTACACGAAGCATCTGTGGAACTCTGCCTGTGAAAATCACAAGCAACTTCAAACTTGTTTAACAAGAAATATATTCTTCTATTTTTTTTCACTGTCAATAATGTAAGTCCACAAGAGAAATATTAAGCCAGTAAATTAAGATGCTGTAGCCTACCGTTATATCCACCGTCGTCTCTGAGAGAACGCGCCGTTAATGCAGTGAAAGCGCAGTCCGTTTCTGCTTTCGTTTTCAGGGAATGAGCGCGTTTACATGCACGTTATTAACTCGATTATGCTGAATAAACTGACAATGCATGTGGTCATGTAAACGAATTAACCCATTTTCCTTTATCAGAGTCAAGTCATAATAAGTAGGCTACGTTACCGATCGACTTTTAGATTTTTGCCTCTGATTTCTCCCGGCATTTAAAACCCGCGTTATTTGGGCTTATTGAAGTGCATCCAGACAGAGGAGGACATATCGCAGACTCCGACTCTTTCTTGACCCAATAAATTCAAACGTGTTTTCATGATCTCGTGCAGAAGCAGCCTACAGTCAAAATACTGCATCTGTAACGGCATGAGAGGATAATGTGTGTCCGTAAATTTCCCGCTGACATGTTGAAATATACAAGAATGGTCAGATACAAGAATGATTAGGATCTTTTTTTTTTTACCTCACTATACCAGGAAATAACCTGATTTAGCCTATTAATAAACACTCCACCTTTGCTAGCAAAATAGAAAAAGATTCTCATTTAAAACGAAGTAATAAAACAAGCAAATTGATGAGTAAATAAGCAAGTTAATAATCAAATAAGTAAGCCCCGCCCCCTCACGATAATATCGTGTATCGCCGATCTCACAGGCTGACGATAGGACGATATGAAAATGGAGCATATCGCGCAACCCTAACATACGTCATCTGGTATAATTGAAACGATTGGCTATGAGCTACGTACAGGCGCATTTGATAGACATTTGTAGCGCCCAATAAACGGCTCTGGGCATTCGTAAACCACGCCTCAAATACGAGAAAATGAACATGTAGTTCCCAGACCACGTCTCAAAGAGAAAGTGGTCTGACGTTAGCCAGGCTAGCTCGCTCCAGCATTTTAATGAAAATATTTTTTACATTGTTACCGACAATGGTGTACCGTCGATAAATAGCCTACTGATAGCCTATGGCCAGCCCTAATGATACACATGCAAATTTGTATTACTGTAATGTTTTTTTTTTGTTTTTTTATTTCCCCCCCCCCCCCACACACACACACACACACACTTTTTTCACAAGGTTTAGTTCACCCTAAAATGAAAATGAAGTCATAATTTTCTCAACCTGGTGTTATTCTAATACAGTAGGGTTGCACGATTATTTGCAAATAACATGAAATCGTGCTTAAACTGATTTGCCGTGCGATTATGAAATTGCAATAACTGCGATCGCAGTTTGTTAATGGAGAACGACTCTGTGATCTGTAGTAAATGCTGCTCCATCTGAAAGCACTGTGAGTTTGAGTCGCTTATAACGTGCATTTGAAAAGCAACGTGTCAAACATCTTTCATAATTTATGAACCTCTTGTCCAACAAAAAGACAACATTTAAATATAGCTGCGAGCAGCGATTACGGGCCCAAGCCGGTGGCATATATATATATATATATATATATATATATATATATATATATATATATATATATATATATATATATATATATATATATATATGTGTGTATATATATATATATATATGTGTATATATATATATATATATATATATATATATATATATATATATATATATATATATATATATGTATATATATATATATATATATATGTGTATATATATATATATATATATATATATATATATATATATATATATATATATATATATATATATATATATATATATATATATATATATATATATATGTATATATATATATATATATATATATATATGTATATATGTATATATGTGTATATATATATATATATATATATATATATATATATATATATATATATATATATATATATGTATATATATATATGTATATGTAATTAAGATGAAGTTCCAGTGAAATATGTTCACAATCCCCTATGGTATCTTCATGTCCTATGTATGTATTCTGAGTGGCAGTTTCTAGATGATGAGGTTATGAACTGTGATAGCATTGGAAATAATTAGCCAAAATTTAGGCCTACAGTATGAGCCCTTTACCGTGTTAAAGTGATATAAAGCCATAGGATAGCTTTAATATTTTTTTGTGACTGGGTATGTTTAGGCATAAAATAATATATATATATTTTAAAACAATCAAACTTATTTAAAAAACAAGGCTTAAGGCATTTATTTTAATTTAATATCAGTATCTGCAGAGTTGACAGAAAAATGTTACACACGGCGTAGCAGATTAACACAACAAAGAGCTAAAGCCCCCACAGTCCGGGTACAGGACCTGGTTGAAACACTCATGTATCTAGCTGGCAGAGTGCCAAAACTGACGCGGGGATAATATTTCACAGGGTATATTGCTGCCCACGGGCATTCATAACAATGTCCACGGCGAGGAGTGCGCAACGGCGAGGAGCGAGCAGAACAGAGTGATTCTTTTTTAGTTCTTTAGTTCATTCCTACCGATGAGACCAATATACATACCGATTTTTGTGACTGTACATAAAATTAACCCCCCCACTTTTGTCAAAAGCATTTAGAAAGTGACACACTTCCTGCTGCCAGTTGGTGGCGCTATAACTTTGACTCACAATAGTCACATCCATGTGATCGGCCTCTTACAACGAACACACTGCTGAAGTTTCATCAAGATCAGTTAATGTATCGGAATCGGAATCGGGCATTTATATAGCGCTTTCATATGTACTACTGTACACCCAAAGCGCTTTACAATCATATCAGGGGATCTCTCCTCAACCACCACCAGTGTGCAGCATCCACTTGGATCAGTTAATGTATGCAGAAGTTATAACACACTTCCTGTGTCCCATTATTCGCCATAAATTCGTTTCCTCGCCACGGCCAAACCGTTCGAGATATCAAAAATCCGTTCGCAAGAATTCATTCTCAATGTCTTGACTTCATTCACACCGAGTTTGGTGGCGATCGGATGAATTCCCTAGGAGGAGTATTTCACATTCCATTTTATGCGTTTTCCAAACAACGTATAATAACCGACTTCCTGTTGGGCTGGTGTAAAACTTAGAGCACGAAAGTTGTTCGGCCCAATGGGATCTATATGTGTACTGAGTTTCATATTATTACATGCAAGCGTGTTTGATTTATGAACCAAGTTTTCGGACACCATTCCAGGGGGCGCTGTCGAGCCCCCCTGCCACGCCCTGGTACCAGCTTCAGCCCGGCCCTGATGGCCGCAGGTTCTGACGTGTGTGCAAAATTTCAAGAGTTTTTGAGCATGTTAAGGGCCCCAAAAGTGGCAAAAAGGCAGAAAAAAAAGAATGAAAAAATTTTTATTAAAAAAATCCTTCCGGAAACAATAGGGCCTTCGCCCTTTGGGCTTGGGCCCTAATAATCCTAAAGAAAACAATAGGGCCTTCGCCCTTTCAGGGCTTGGGCCATAATAATGTTCTTACTCCAAACTCACTTCATAACAACAGTTGAGCATCCTTCTGTCAGATGATTACACAGAATAAGGCAGTCGTTTGTTTATTAGTAGGGCTGGGCGATATGGAGCAAAAAATATATCTCGATATATTTTGCTATATCTCGATATACGATATATATCTCGATATCTTTACAGGAAAAATAACCCCCCAAAAACTACTACAAAAACAAATATGCCAAATACCACAAAGTCTTTTTTTATTGGAGTGCAAAGAGGTAGGCAGTTCATGTAGGAACAAAGTGCTTCTGTGACATTTTTAAATACTTTTTTTATTTTTATTAAAACTAACATCATAAAGTATGATATTTTTTTACTTTGAGCAATTCTGGAGCTATAATTGACTCTTCTTAGGAGCATATAAAACAAAACAGCCCCTTGGAAAAAATGAAATGTAATAGTAGTTATAAACAAAGGTTTATTTTAGTTCAGATTAACATTTGAGGCAATTGTATTCAATGTCAAAATAAAACCGACGTAATGTTACTTGAAGGCATTATAGCCTACTATTCCTGCCAAACTTCCATGGTTGCAGTTAGTGTTACTACAGTAAATCCATGGTGAATGTTGCAGATCTGTGGACACTCATGGTTCATTCATGGCACATGGTTCATTTCTCCTGGTTTCCACGTCAGCGCTGTTTGATCCGTTAATAACGGAGAAATGTGAATGCTTCTCACTAGATCTCGCAGCGATGTTATTTCTTCTGTGGCGAATTCAAATGCTTTCTTTACTGGATCTCTTATTAGCGCTGTGTAGTAACAGTGTCGCATGATCACGATCGGCTCGCGCTGCACTGGTCCAAACTGATGAACCACACAATAACGAGCAGTTTCGTTCCGCTTGCATTACGTTTGCCATTTGATGTTGGGCAATGTTGTGGTCGCGCCGGCGTCTCTGTATGAGCGCGCTTGCCACACGCAACGCGCCTACATTTGAAATAATGAAATTTTGGTCGGCAGGAAAAATGCGTACCGAAAACCGAACCGAAAGCCTCGTACCGAACGGTTCAGTACGAATACATGTATGATGTATCGTTACACCCCTAATCTCCATATAATGGAGCCAGTTGTCCTTTTTTTGAGACGAGTTCAGTAGCCTCCGGGCTGGTTGCGGGCGCCGCCATGTTGAATGAGACAACACGCGAGGGGAGGGGGAACAAAAGCAAGGAGGCGGGGGCGAGCACACACAGCACAGAGAAAGCAAACAAGCAAAGTGGCGAAATCAGAATTAAATATAAACAATATATCGATATATACGATATGTCAAAATCCATATCGTGTTTAAAAAATATCTCGATATATTTTAAATATCGAGATATCGCCCACCCCTATTTATTAGTCATGTTTAATCGATCAAATTGTTTCGATCGTCTATTTATTCAGCTACAGATAGTATGATGCCCATAGGGGTTTCCTGGAATGACGTGCATTATCTTGCTGCAGGGCATATTTGGAGTTTCTGCGTGAGAGCGCCCTCTGACTTTCAGATGGATCAGCATTTACTACTGATCACAGACAGAGCCTTGCTGCACTGACAAGCTGCACATAAAATAATTGCAGCCTTTGCCAAATTGTGAGCGGTTTAATTTCTTAATTTTGCAGCCTTATAATTAGGGCTGGGCGATATATCACATGACATTGTTAGGCGCATCTCGTCAGTAAAGCCGGTTCCTTGATTAGTAGTAAATCGCCATCACCTGCTTTCAGATGGAGCGGCATTTATAACACAAAGCCGTAGTTAACTGACAAGCTGAGCCATATCGCATTAATTATTGCAGGCGATATGGCTCAGCTTGTCAGTTAACTACGGCTCTGTGTAGCCTGGCCGAAGCTGTCAAAAGGCCGGTACATGAAGAACAGGGCTAACGTTACCACAAAACTGAGTAGCCTTATAACATTTTACCAGTCGAACAGACGCGGCTATAACACTATATCTGCCACACAATTTCGTCTAGCTACATCTGACCATTTTGGGCTCAAACACGCCCTGCACACCACACATACTTAACAGTGTTAAATATGAAAAATACCGTTCGATAGAACTGCTTTCTTACCACAGTTTCTGCGTGCTTCCTCAGGGATGAAGTAGGGATGCAACGATACCATTTTTTCAGAACCGATCCGATCCGATACCAAAAATTCTGAGTATCGGCCGATACCGATCCGTACCGATACCAGCGCAGTTTTTTTTTAATCAAGTAGAATTTCTATAACTCTGTGTTGAACTGATAATAAGAACTGAAAAAAGAAAAACAACAACAAAAAATATATGATCATAATCTGACATAAATGCTATTATAAACTAGATTAGTGGATAATTCAGCAGTAAAATTTAGTCTAGAAAAATTACGAGTGCACAATAATTGTATAAAATTTGAACATTTTGTGAAAAAAAATGTTTAGTGGGGAACAAATTAGACACAATAAGTGTAACACTAAATCTGGTAAAACTTTACACATTGCTCTTTGTATTGTTGTAAAATACATTCATGAAAAACAACAACAAAAATCAAAAATATTAATTATTTTATAGCCTACAATAAAATTGAGACATTTTTTAAATGTATAGCACAGCTGTTTAATGAGGTAGCAACATAATAGATAGGACAGAACAAGAACGGCTATTGATATTGTTTCATTGCGTCACTGTATTATGATATGAAAGGCTCCAATACAGAGCGGCACAAAGCGCTTATGCGCATCCCGAGCGCAGAATGATGCGCTTGAAGCAACATGAGTCACAGCGCGCAGCGCGTCGAGTCCGCATTGAAAAGTTTATAGCACAAAGAAAATACATATTGATGCGTAGTGTATTGTACAGTATCTATCTATGCAATAGTCTATTCAGCATTTTCTTTTAACAGTTTTAAATTTCAGTTAATGTGCGCGTGAAGAACAAATAGCTGCTAGTGCTCTGACTTTACTCCAGTGTTGTGATCTAACAGACACCCGGTAGAAAGTAACATGATTAAGGTACAGCAATAAAGTCCAGCAAGATAGAGTTGTTTTATGCGAAACCATAGACCTTTATCTACAGATCAAGTATAATAATAGTAACACTGAATCATCTTGGAGAGAGTTTCATTGTGTTAACTGTTGTAACCGAACGCGACGCGCTGTTTGAATGAAGAATGACTGACAGCGCAGCTGAGGGAAACGTTTAAGTGATCTTGAATTTAACGACTTAAATATGAATTTATATCTCACATTATACTATATAACGGCTTCAGAACAGTTATAATATTGTGCACGAAAACGTATGGTGCTTTATAATGTTTGTGTGCCTTTTGTGGGGCTTAACAATAACACTGAATAGTATACGCACAATATCGGATTTGGATCGGCCTTGTCTGACCGATACCCGATCCGGCAAAAATGGCAGTATCGGAGCCGATACCGATACTGAGTATCGGATCGGTGCATCCCTAGGATGAAGTTCCACATTTGTGGCTATCCAACACGAAAATGCATGTAGCAAAGCCTTTCACAATATTTTCTTCAGATAACTCCAAATTTCTCCCACACACTGGACTTGATTTTTGATGACGTATTGTCGACAACTTTACAATCTCCACTAGCTATTCTTTTCTTCAACTCCTCAGCATCTATCTCGACGACTGCAAGCAGATCGCGCGCGCGCGGTTACGAAGAATTTTTAAAAATGAAAGTAGCCTAGGTAACGTTATAGATCCTGGGAGGGCGTGGCGCGTGGGCACAAATAAACTGACGTGGATTTTAAATTATTTTATCAACTTGAAATACAGGCATATTTTTGTAGATGTGTTCCTAAAATTATGCATATATTTTTACGTCTGTCATGTTTGATCCATAGATATAAACAAACTGCTTCGGTGTGTCGCATAGATGTCGTCATCGTCTTGCTGCTCCCTCCCCGTTCTGTGATTGGTTCCCTAGCTGAGGCGAAAATCTTGTCCATGGTATCCAGGCTGCCTAGCAGCGTGAATAAAATCGCGCTGCGCTCAAGGCAGCATTGGGAAACCCAGACTAGGCTCTGTGTTGTAAATGCCGCTCCATCTAAAAGCAGGTGATGGCGATTTACTACTAATCAAGGAACCGGCTTTACTGACGAGATGCGCCTAACAATGTCAACCTTTATTGGACCAGAAAAGGCTAATAAAAAAAAAAAGTCCCACTCACAATCGTTTATGGCGCTATGGCAGTGAATAGCGACCAGAATCAAGCTTTTAAAAAATGACGCAGAAGTATCACAGAATGGTCGGATTCATCATGTCGTATATTTTGGGGGTGTACAATAGGGTTTGGTAATTAAGCAACTGAAATGTAATGTATTTATCAAAAATCAGCCTTCTGTGCATGGCTACTCAACGCCATTAGCGCCGCAGTTCACTCCGACATGCCCAGAGAAAAGCACACAAGTTATGAGAAATCAAGACAAAGAAAAACACAACATTTAAGGATGAACTAGGCTATTTCTTTAAGACTTAGGCCATCCTTAAAAATATTTTGGTTTGCAGTAACAGCAAAAAAAAAGAAAAAAAGGGTCGGTAGGTCGGTCTATATTTTTTTATATATAAAAAAAATAATATAAAAAAGTATATATTTTTTCATTTAAAAAAAAAAAATCAGGGTCGGGTGACATTAGGTGACATTTTTCACCTATGTCTAAGGGCTGTTTACACCAGGCCACTTCATGCGTTTTCTCAGATCGGATTGCAATCTGATTTATCAAAACGATTCCATTTACACCTGGTTACATAGGCTAAATGTGTGTTGTTTTTTTGCGGATATAAATCCGATCTTCAATTACCGCTATATGTAGATTTAATGGAGTGCACGTCACCGAAAGCAACAGTTATGACTACATTATTTTATTTATCATCAGCTAAAATTTCTGAATCAAAGCCCGCAATAAGAGAAAGCGGAAACAGCCCTGGTAAGATCATTTCGTTTCTTTACATTTAATGATGATGATTGTGTGTTAAGCGTCAGCGACTTACTTTCACTTTGATTTGCGATAGTTTGCACGTTGATGCTCAGCTTCTCATCGCGGCAATGCGTGTTGCAGTAGCGTCGTCATATCTGACTAAAACATGACATATAGCCTATAACACGCTCTCGCATGTTTATTTTTTAATAAACCATATTCAACAACATATAAAAATGAAATAATCTTTAGAGTAAAGCCGCAGCCATCATTACCAAGCGCGAACAGTGAATGAAACGAAGCAAAAAAAGCCAGTAGTGTGACATGCGTTAACGGTTAACCAATGGTGTAAACATAATCATAGATGACGCGCCACGGGTTTTTATTTAAAAGAAAGAACGTAGCTTATGTTTGTATGTAGGTCTAGGCAATTTATATTCACAATACTTAATAACTAATATTATTTTATTGCATTTGTATTAGTTGTTTGAAGAGTTAAAAAAAAATCTGTCGGTCTTAACGCAAGTTTACAACCGGCAAGTCGGTCGGACTGAAAGGGAAAATAAATAAATAATTGGGTCGGTACTAAATTGACAGGGTCGGTCGGGTTACGGCAAACAAGAATATTTTTAAGGATGGCCTTAACAACAGTGTGTTTTTGTGAATACTTTGCCAAGTCTGGCATTTTGACTTGTTTTTGTTTGTATTTGACCTTTTAGCCACGCTACCGAAGATCAAAGAAATCCACCTTATTTGTAACGTAATGGCGGGCGCAGATATTTGTAAATTCGGTGTGTCTGGCTTTCGGTGTCATCCACTTCCAGATATTTTTAGCTGTGCTAAACCGCTTGTTATACTGCTTGATATTGCAAACTGGTATTTCTTACCATAGTAGTTCAATGTATTGTCTTAATTATAAACACACTGGTTTGTAGTAGAGATGCGCGGTTTGCGGTTACAGCCGCGGACCTCCGCGGATAAACCGCGGATCGGGCGGATGACGTGACGAAAAATAATATTTTAATTAAATTCGGGCGGGTGGCGGGCGGTTGAACCAATCAAATGAAAAATATATGTATACACCAATCAGCGGATGGCGGGCAGGTGCGGTTTTGAAAATTGGTCAAAAACGTTGGTGCGGATGGATGGCGGACAGATGTGTCGCGGTTGCGGATGAAATAATAGCCCATCCGCGCATCTCTAGTTTGTAGCACAAATAGTTTTTCCATTTGCTGCACTGTTCTTCTCGCACATTCACAGAAAACAGCTTGCATGTGGTTAAAAATAAATTATTATGACCGCCGCTAGCATAGCTAGCGAAAGCGGTCATATAGGGATTGTCGGTGGTTTTTTTTTTTTTTTTTTTTTTTGTCATCTACTGAATTTTTCGTCAACGATACCAGGGACACACACTGACATCCACACGCACAGACACACACACATGTACGCACGCATACATACACGCACAGACACACACACACACAGACACACACATACACAAACACACACACATACATACACACACACACAGACAGACATGCACATACTACTTGTTTTTTTAGGTATCAGCCATATACCCGATTTACCAATACCCAATGTGTTATGCTTGGGCAGTATACTAATGAGGTGGGTGGGACATGTTTCATGCCATGTTAGATCACATCCTGAGAGTCTACGCTTTCAGAAAATATATAGTTTATATAGTTGAATCAGTTTTCTCTTCATGGTACAGACCAAAATGTATTATGTGTACACTTTCTTCACCTAAATCCATAAAATCCCATTAATTTCAATGGGACATTTACTTAAGTGTTCTACTAGGTACAGTGGGAATGAGTTTAATTTTGTTTGTTTTTTGTTTAAAAAGCTGTTTGTTGTTACCAATGTAGCATGAAAAAGACTTGCTTGAACACAATAAGTGTGTTTTTGAAACTCATTTTTATAATACATTATGTAGGGAAAACCACTGTTATGAATGTGACATTTTCACATTACGGATGTTAAGTGTCTAAACTAATGACTTTTGATATAAAACTTAAATAGTAATAGCAAATAATTACAAAACTCTAAATTATCCATGATCCACAGGAATACTCCAGACAGTCTTTTAAAATATACAACTTATATACATAAACACGCAATACAGCCAAATTGCTCCACGTCATTTATTTTTGTGAAAAGCCAGTGCAGGCCTGAGCGGCGGTCATATTTTGTACCGCCATGCGTGACATCTAGTTACATGCACTATTTTGATGTATTTCTAGACAAAGCTGCTTAAAATTCTATAGATATAACACACTTTTGTGCTATTGTTTGAGAAAATTAACTTTTCTGCTTCTGTTCTCAGTGCCGGCCCTAAAGGAGACAACATTTATGAGTGGAGGTCCACTATCCTGGGTCCTCCAGGTTCAGTGTATGAGGGAGGAGTGTTCTTCCTGGACATCGCTTTCACACCAGACTACCCCTTCAAACCACCCAAGGTCAGAGCCTTCCTCCAGCTCCTTGTTACCATCAATTAAATCAATATTAATAATGCACACGTACATCTGACAACATAATGACTTTGTTCACACAGTTAGTGTTTGGGATCAGTAACATTTAAAAAAATCAATTAATACATTTATTTAGCAACAATGTATTATATTTATTTACACTCTTCAAAAAATCAATTTCAAGTAAATGTGTTCTTTTAAACTTTCGATTCCTCAAAATTAAAATTCAGCTTTTCCATCACAGGAATAAATTGCATTTTAAAATGTATTCAAATAGAAAACTGTTATTTTAAATTATATTTTGCAATAGGGTTTTCTGTATTTTTAATCAAATAAATTATTATTATTATTATTATTATTATTATTATTATTATTTATTTATTTTTTAAATATTACTGACCCAAACTTTTGAGTGGTAGTTTATTTCAGGGGCGTTTGTAGAGTTTGATCATCAGGCCCCTCACCCCTGCCCCCATGTCTTTTAAGAATTGAATTGTTACTATTAGGTGGATAGTTTTGACTGTAAATTCCGATTGAACGAGTCTCAGAAACTGTGTGACATTCCAGGGCAGTAGCATTATGATATTCCGTCTTAACACTTTATAGGAGAATTGTCTAACTTTCTAACTGCATCATACTGCTGTTTTCTGACATTATTCATAACCTGAGAGGTGAAAAACACTTATATTAGTTTGACAGCAAAGAATAACTTATGAGGCACATGCCTCATGCCATATTTTAATGATGTGTTTTAATGCGTTCAACATAACCTTTCATTTATCAAATTGTGACCAGAACCATATTTAGAAATTCAAACCGGGCCGACAGCCATATTCAACTAAAAAGAGCTGGCAAGAATGTAAAAAAAAAACTAAAAAAACATGTAGGTGCTTGCTTTTTAGTGTTCACCTGATTTCATTGTTTGTGATATTGTGAAATAGATAATATAGCTACTTTACATATCAGACAGGAACTGGGGACGTAAAGAGGAAGGAAGTGAGGGGGTGTGCAAACTTTTTTATTTTTTATTTAAGAAAAGCCTCTGGTTTAGGATTTAATGAGCTATCAGTTTGTCAATAAAGTTAATAGTGACTAACTTACAGGGGTTGGAGGAAAACTTTTTCTGACTTGCTCCTCCAAAATACTCCAAAGTGTCTCAAAAATATTTAGATCTCATGTGCAGGCCATGGGAGATGTTCAACTTCACTTTCATGTTCATCAAAACATTCTGTCACAAGTCTTTCTGTGTGTATTTGTGCATTATCATGCTGTTACTTGGCACCCCCTTCAGGCTACAATGTTAGAACCATTACCGTGCTTCACTATTAAGCCTCTTTGGGGTTCTTTACACCGTAACCAATGACTATAGATTTAGAAAGACTGTTCACTCCTATTACTAATAAATGGGAGAAACTGCAACGCGCAATATGGCGGAATACACGGAATAGTCCCGCCTTCTAAGTAAAAGAGCCAATCGCTGATAGATAATGTCATTGCGTCACTGGAGTTGCCATTAGAAGCTCCGGTTCCCATAGAAACCTGACACTCGAGCTTAGGACTGCACATGTGCATTGACTGGTCTAGCCTGAAAATTAAGCTTGTAACGCTATTTGAGCATAAGAAACAACATTTATGGGACAGTTCATGTCAGATCTTGTTGCTGATTTGAAATCTGTTATTTAAATGCAAGTTCGACCAAGCAGTTTTTGAGATTTCAGGATTCCCCCATTCAAATAGAGGACTTGGTGTTGGATGCCCGAAATAGCTGTCCGAAAGTGTTGGAAATATGGCCAGACAACAATAGTCAAGTCATCTTTATTTATATAGCGCTTTTAACAAAGTAGATTGTTCCAAAGCAGCTTTACATTTGATAATAGGAAATTAAAGTAAAGTGTTTTGGCTTTATAGCAGCTCTAGAATAAAGTTATTGTCCAGCTAAAGTTAGTTTGATTGATTCACTTCCGTTGCAACGATCATTAGTTATTAACTTAGGGGCCGCTAACACGACACCGTTTTAACAGAAAACTCTTAAGTTCTTTCTGCGCAAACTTCAAAAACGCAAACCAGTGAGAACACCGATGGCGTGCACATGTGTATTACGAGTTCAGTCTATGTGAAGTTGTATGTGCATTTGAATATATGTGCGCAGGCGTGTTGTCCTTCCCTACAAATCAACCCTCAACATACTACTTGTCTGGCCTTAAAATTAATAATACAGAATTGTTATCGCTTCCACGTAGCCACGCGAACCGGACAACCGACAACGCTTTATCTGTAGATAGGTAAAGGGAGGGGAGGGAGGCCGGCCTTCACAGGGAACTGGCCGGAATTTTGAGATCGCAATAGACATTTACATTTACATTTAGTCATTTAGCAGACGCTTTTATCCAAAGCGACTTACAAATTAGGACTAAGATTAAGCGAGTCATCATGAAGAGGCAAAAAACAATAACAACGCAAGAAGTGCTCAGAATACGAGGTTCAGGCATTATTCAGAGTAGCATAAGCCCGATAAGTGAGGTTTAAAGGATTTTTTTTTTATTTTTTTTTTTATTTTTTTTTTATGAAGGTAAGTGCTCACGAAAGAGATGGGTTTTCAGCTGTTTTTTGAATGTTGTCAGGGATTCTGCATTCCGGATGAGGGTGGGGAGAGTGTTCCACCAGCATGGAACTGTGAATGAGAATGTTCTGGAAAGTGATTTTGTGGCTTTCTGTGATGGAACCACGAGACGTCGTTCGTTGATCGATCGTAGGTGTCTGGTAGGGATGTATGCTCGTAGGAGTGAGTGAAAGTAGGAGGGAGCTGAGCCTGTGATAGATCTGTAAGCAAGCGTCAGTGCCTTGAACTTGATGCGAGCAGCGATAGGTAGCCAGTGCAGAGAGATGAACAGAGGAGTGACGTGGGCCCTCTTGGGCTCGTTGAAGACAAGACGGGCTGCAGCATTCTGGATCATCTGTAGAGGTTTGGTTGCACATGCTGGAAGTCCGGCCAGAAGAGCATTGCAGTAGTCAAGCCTAGAAATGACCAGGGCCTGGACGAGAAGTTGTGTTGCGTGCTCAGTTAGGAAAGGCCTGATCTTCCTGATGTTGTGCAGCGCAAACCTGCATGATCGAGCTGTCTTTGAAATGTGATCTGTGAAGGTCAGCTGGTCATCAAACATTACTCCCAGATTTCTGACCGACCTTGATGGGGGGATCGATGATGAATCAAGCTGGATGGTGAAGTCGTGCTGTAGAGATGGATTGGCAGGGAGGACGAGAAGCTCTGTCTTTGCCAGGTTGAGCTGCAGGTGATGTTCCTTCATCCATGTGGAGATGTCTGCCAGACAGCTTGAGACCCGTGCAGCTACTGTTGGATCATCTGGTTGAAATGAGAGGAAGAGCTGTGTGTCATCAGCATAGCAGTGGTAGGAAAAACCGTGTGCCTGTATGATGTGTCCCAGTGATGTAGTGTAGATGGAGAAGAGGAGGGGACCAAGAACTGAACCCTGGGGAACCCCTGTGGTCAGTTGATGTGCTCTGGATACCTCGCCTCTCCATGCGACCTTGAAGGACCTACCTGTGAGATAGGACTCAAACCAGTCGAGTGAAGTTCCTGTGATGCCCAGTGATGAGAGACAGGACATAAGGATCTGATGGTTTACAGTGTCGAAGGCAGCAGACAGATCCAGGAGAATGAGGAGTGAAGATTTGGAAGCAGCTTTTGCAGTCCGTAGGGCTTCGGTGACCGACAGTAATGCAGTCTCAGTTGAATGCCCTTTCTTGAAGCCAGATTGGTTGACATCCAGCTGGTTGTTTAGAGACAAGAAGGATGTTACTTGGTTGAAAACAGCTCTTTCAAGTGTTTTCGCAATGAATGGTAGGAGAGAGATAGGTCTGTAGTTCTCTACAAATGATGTGTTTAGTGTTGGTTTTTTAAGCAGTGGAGTGACCCGAGCCTGCTTGAATGCTGTAGGGAAGGTGCCAGTATGGAGGGATGAGTTGATGATGTGTGTGAGTGCTGGTAGAAGTGTGGGAGAGATGGCTTGTAGAAGGTGTGAGGGGATGGGGTCTAGAGGGCAGGTGGTAGGATGACTGGAGAGGAGAAGTGTAGATACTTCTTCCTCGGTTAGCGGAGAAAAGGAGGACAGAGGGTCGTTGGCTGTGGAAGGGGTCAGTCTTGGTTCCTGAAGACATGAAGGACTATAATGCGTTAAGAGCTCGCTCAAGTACTACGGGGCTAAACCATTTAGTGCTTTGTAAGTAATCAACAATATTTTAAAATTTATACGATGTTTAATAGGGAGCCAGTGCTGCGTTTTGGACCAGCTGTAATTTAAGCGTGCAGGGCAACCACCCATAATAGCATTACAATAATCTAGCCTTGATGTCATGAACGCATTAACTAATTGTTCTGCATTTGTCAATGAGAGCATATGACGTAATTTAGATATATTTTTAAGATGGAAAAATGCGGGTTTACAGATACTAGACACGTGACTTTCAAATGAAAGATTGGTATCAAAGAGCACACCCAGGTTCCTAACCGACGACGAAGACTTGACAGAGCAGCCATCAAGTGTTAGACAGTATTCTAGATTATTACGTGAGGAAGTTTTTTGTCCAATAATTAGAATCTGTTTTTTTCAGAATTAAGTAGTAGGAAATTACTAGTCATCCAATTTTTTTATATCACCTATACATTCCGTTAATTTTGTGAATTTGTGAAATTTCGTCAGGGCGTGAATAAATATAGAGCTGAGTATCATCGGCATAACAGTGAAAACTAATTCCATGCTTCCTAATGATATCTCCCAAGGGTAGCATGTACAGAGTGAAAAGCAACGGTCCTAGTACTGAGCCTTGTGGTACGCCATACTGAACTTGTGATCGATGAGACATCTCTTCATTTACTGCTACAAACTGATAACGGTCAAATAAGTATGATTTAAACCATGCTAATGCAATTCCACTAATACCAACATAATTTTCGAGTCTATTTAAAAGAATGTTGTGGTCAATAGTATCAAATGCAGCACTAAGATCGAGTAACACTGATAGAGAGATACAACCACGATCGGATGATAAGAGCAAATCATTTGTAACTCTAACGAGAGCTGTCTCAGTACTATGGTACGGTCCAAATCCTGACTGAAAATCCTAACAGATATCATTTCTTTCTAAAAAGGAACATAGTTGTGAGGATACCGCCTTTTCTAGTATATTTGACAGAAAAGGTAGATTCGAGATCGGCCTGTAATTAACTAATTTTGTACGATCAAGTTGCGTTTTTTTAACAAGCGGTTAAATCATAGCCAGCTTAAAAGTTTTTGGTATGTATGCTAATGACAAAGATGAATTAATGATATTAAGAAGAGGATCTATGACCTCTGGAAGCATCTCTTTCAGTAGCTTAGTCGGTATACTATAGGGTCTAACATACATGTTATCGATTTAGATGATTTAACGAGTTTAACGAATTCTTCCTCTTCTATAGCAATGAATGAATCAAATATTTCCTTAGGGACACTACAATGCACTGCCTGATGCGATACTGTAGTAGACGGTTGCATAGTTTTCTTCTCTTTCCATGAAATGCGAAATACCTCTAGTTTTGTTTTCTTCCAGTTGCGCTCCATTTTTCTGATAGTGAACAGACTTTCCTTGAAAGCGACTTTGCTGTAACCCAACCCCTGTACATTTCACTGCAAATACTATCTTAGTATCTCTACATTAATGAATGGTTCTCCCAAAAATAAAAATAAATGTCTTATGTCATTTACTTACCCTCTTATCATTCCAAACCCATAAGATTCTCATTCATCATTCAAACAATAATTAGGATATAATAAACTTTGACACTATAGAAAGTTCATAAAGAGATCATAAAATAAATCTAAATGAATCAAGCAATTTAAGTTATTTGATGAGTCACTTAAGGGGATTTCCTAACAAATCTTGACCTGTTCTGATCTCTCAGGTGACGTTTCGCACGAGAATCTACCACTGCAACATCAACAGTCAGGGTGTGATCTGTCTGGACATCCTGAAGGACAACTGGAGCCCAGCACTCACCATCTCCAAAGTGCTGCTGTCCATCTGCTCTCTACTCACAGACTGTAACCCTGGTAAGATACACAACCATGTGAAACACTTCTAACTTGTATAACAAGAAGTGGTTGGAAAGAGCTGATTTGCTGGTCATGGGCTGGAGCTCCAGTGTTTGTCAGTATGTTGGAGCTCCACCTGTTTGACCTAGACTACAGAAAAGGCAGTTACAGGTGTGGGCATATATGCAGTTGCTTAATGCTCATGTATAAAACTGCGTACAAAAACGAAAATGTTTTTTAAAATGTATTTATTATCTTAAATTTGCTTCTTTTTTTTTTAAATAAATAATTTTAGACCTTTTAAAATTCAGTAATTTTAATACTGAATTTAAAAAATACAAGCCAAAAAAATAACCACACTTTTATTTAATGTAACACTAAAAATTGACTGAAATATATTAATATTAAAAACCAATATCAATATATTATTCTTTATTCAGTTCTGTGCAACAGAATCAGATTTAACAGATTAGTTTTTTGACCAATTATCCAAATAATGAATGAGCAACTGAGCTCTGCACGTGCATAGAGGGGAGTAGTGAACGGATCTTCACACCACACCATGATAATTGCTAAAGCAAGAGTGAAACCTGAGCGCTGAACACTGTGGAGCAGGGCAGGGCGGCATACATTTTTGCCCGTTATTCTCTTTCTCATTTAGCAATAATTTTTGCCAGCCGAAATTTCGGTGCATCCCTATTCCCAATGACTGAAATATTGGAAGAAAAATATTAATATTGTATTGGGGGTGGGGGTTTATATAAATGTATCTCTAAAGGGAACTCTTCTTAAGGAAGCACAATGCTTCCTTCCACAATTTCTGCTCTTCCGTAAGTGCCACCTACTGGAGGAGAGTGAATTTGCATTTTTATTCAGTCTGGTTTTTGTTTGTTCACTTTAAGTGAAATGTATGTAGCAAAATTTCACAAATCTAAAGTCAGACCATTCTGTTTTTGCAAAAACAACTGCTCATGCTACATGTGTGTAGCATCTATATTTGATCATGATCAATTTCAGTGGTTGTCTCATTTCAAATGGATACCGATATTTTTTTGTTTAAGGGCAGTTTAGCCTGTAATAGAGCAATTAAAGAACAAATAAATTTGCCTAAACAACATCAAAAGTGATGTCCGGCCTAGGATTTTTACCCTTTACTCAAATATTAGTAAAAATGTGTTTAAGATTTCAAAAGCATATTGTGTAGTTGTGCTTGGAGTCAATTCTTTTATCTGTGATGATAAATTGTGCGGACATAATTTTTGACCAGGCTGTCATACAAAGAAAATGAACACATGCAAAAATGAGAGAATCAGCTACATTTTAATATATAATTGTTGTATTCAATGCATGTTTTTTCCTGTAAGCTTTTTGTTTTTCTATGCTTTTTGTTTTATTTATTTTTTTAAATAAAAAATCCGTTTTCTGCCTTTTTTTTGCCGATAAATATCTTAACCAAGTTTAGTGTTTTGTTCTTCCCTCATATTTAAAATATTTAAAAAAATAAAAATATTTTCCTCATATTTTGATGGTTTAATCGAACATATAAGGTCATAAAAAAAAAAAAATCCCCACCTGACATCACTTTTGACCACTAATGAGGTGTTCAAAGGACTTCAGTTCAGTTGCTTGAGGTTCCCTTTTGATTTAGATACTACCTTAGAAATCTGCCTATATAGATTTTAGCTATAGCTCACTAGGTTTTGAAACTAAGCCAATGATTGTTTTTAACCTGAAGAAACATGTGACTGTTCTTCTACAGCTGATCCTCTGGTAGGAAGCATTGCCACGCAGTACACAACCAACAGACCAGAGCACGACAGGATAGCCAAACAGTGGACCAAACGCTACGCCACATAATTTCCTCTGACTGCAGAGCAATGCCTGTCAGACATCTGTGGGGGGGATGGGGGAGGAATGGGGATCCATAGGGTAGAGATACAGGGTGGATTTTATGATGGAATTTAAATTCCCATTTCAATTATTTTGTCTTTCCCAGCTTTTTTGTTGTTGTTGTTGTTGTTGTGTTTGTTTCCCTTGGCTCAAGTAGCATCATGATTTGACAAAAATGGATCTTAATGTGTGTTTTCTTTGCCGCCTTGTTGTAAATTGATCTTTTTTGGAGCTTCGTCATTCTTGTCAAATGAAGTCATGGCATGAGCCTTTAGCAAGATTGTTCCATGTATGTATTTTTCCCACCAATATTAAAGTTGAAGTTGGTGTACACTGTCGTGCAGTATCTTTCATGCCAAAAACAATGCAATAATTCAGGTGGAAGCACTGATTTTGTATTTCTAGTACAGGGGGAATGTCACAAAGCCTGCCAAGAGCATCTCTAGAGCACGTTTCACTCCAAAATCAAAGGTGTATATATATATGTATATATATGATTAAGACTTTTCTGCATTGTGAAGTCTCATTCTCATTGTATTACAAGAGCTTACAGGTTGCTGTTAAAGCAACTTTATTGATGTGCACATTTTTTTAATTAACTGAAATGCAGCGGCAGGCAGAAAAAAAGCCAGTCAATAAATATTTATTTTGTTGAATCACAACATTACATAGTGCATAATTGAAGTATTTTTAAAATATCTGTTATATAAATTAGAACATGTGCTAAAACAAGGATTTCACAATTTCTGAGTTATAAACACTGGAAATTTCCACTACCTGCTGTAGCAGGGAACTTCATAACACGTTATTTTTGCTTTTTAAATCGATAGACTACACAAACAGCCTACACAACTTCATCCCACTAGCTACATGATTATAAAATACATCGCTTTGGGATTTTAAAGCTAAGATTATAGTTAGATTTGGAAATTATACTGGAAGATATCATACTATATGACTTAAATATACAACCTAATGTTACATATTTTTTACTCATTTTAAAGCACTTGTTGGCTGAATGAAATTCAAGTTCACATCTGAAGGACATGGAAGGAGCAGTGAAACGGTCCATTTTCTTTATACCATGCCATTATACCATTTTGCATAAATGCAACTGGTGATTCTCATGTCCAGGTTAGATTCCGCCCCATCGTTTATGAAAAATAGTCATCATAGTAGGATTTGCTGTACTGCCAGATTCAACAACAAAAAAAGCATTAGTGTTTTATTTATGAGTTAATGAGAATAATTACAAAACCTCAATGTCAAAAATTTGGAGAAGTTGCATTAACGAGAATGAAATCTTTAGCTTTACAGTTTTAGTTCCTAATAATCTTTTTAAAAAATCATTAACACTTCACAATAAGGTTCCATTAGTTAAGGTTAGTTAATGCATTAACTAATATTAACTAACAAAAAGCAACACATTTGTTACAGTACTTAATAATCTTTGTTACCATGCTTATTGTTCATGTTAGCTCAGGTTCTTTAATGTTAACAGATGCAACTTTTGATTTTAATCATAAATATTAAGATTAACATTAACTAAGATTAATAAATGATTTAGAAATTCTTTTCATGGTTATTTCATAACTGATGTAGTTAACTCATTTTAACAAACCTTATTGTAAAGTGTAACCAAAAAAAAATCGTAATGGTCCCAAAAATGTCTTCCAAAACAAAAAAAAGCAGCTTTCGTGATTGACTGACAAGTAAGCCAAGCACACTAACGCAGCAGTTCGCTATGGAGTGCACTGCATCTATGTTATACCTTTTTCCCATCACTGAGCACAAACATAACCTAAAAAAATTGTGCATTTATTTATGTGTAAATAGATCTAGTCCAAGCTAAGCTCTTTCTCTAGAAGCCCTTAAACATCTTAAGTACCCTGAACGAAGAATAGACAACCAAATATAGTGTTGAAACTGTGCTAGTGTGCGGTGTTCAGATGTCGTTGGAGGGGGTTCCCTTGCTCTTGCGTCCGGGCAGAGGGAAGGCAGACTTGCTCTGTGGCTGTGTGAGGCGGCTGGTGAGGCTGGTGAAGGGTTCGATTAATGAGCTTCTCTCTGTCACGGTCACCTCCCAAAGTTTGACCTTCTCCCCACGTGCCCACTGCAGGGCAGCATCCTGATCCACCTGTCGACGCTCACGCAGGTCAGACTTGTTCCCCAACACGATCACCATCACCTGCACAATCAAATACAGTCAATGTGAGAACATCTTCACAGCTTACACCAGATCAGAGCACATTATCATGGGTGTAGGATGGGATGAAATGAAATTGTCCTATTTTAGTCCCAGGTTCTATTTTACCTCAAAATCTAAAGAATTGTTTTGGGACATCATTTTCAAGGAAATCATTACCATACTAAAATAAATATATCTTTCTTATTACTGGAGTATTTTTGTAATTCTCAAGTTTTTCAAATGTTTTCTTAGATTTTCATTACTATAATCCAATTTAAATCAGCTTGAAGTAAATACAATAATGATGTGTAAACAAATTAGATATGTAAAAGTCTTAGGCACGTATTTAGTATTTTCATCCCCAAAAAGGGTTAAGCCAGTTATTTATATTTTTTTGCTGTAGTGTGTCAGTAGGAAATATCACTTTACATTTCCAAACATTCCTTTAGTCATTAATTGTAATAATCCAGTGATATTTTTGTATGCCCAAGGAGTCTGACAACAGCCGGTATGCTCCACACGGAGATCTGATCTCACGATCCTCGAGTCTGTCTGTGATTACATGAAGAAACAGAAGAAATCCAGAAGAACAGCAGCAACAAGACGCTTGAAGAAACCTACCTGAAAAGCTGTGAAAGGTTTAAGGCACTTGTGTAAAAATGCTGTAAAGTGAGGATGATTTCAAAAATAATGTCAAAAATAGATTTTATTTATCAATTAACTTCTATTAACTAAATCAAATCAATAGTTGGTGTGACCACCCTTTGCTTTAAAACAGTTTTTGTCCAGGTACACTTGCACATAGTTTTTCAGCTTTGCAGGTAGGTTTCTTCAAGCATCTTGTTGCCACAGTTCTTCTGGATAGTCTAATAAAATATTAGTAACTAGTAATACAATTTTTATTTTTTCCCAGACAGACTCGATGATGGTGAGATCAGATCTCCATGTTGAGCATACTGGCTGTTGGAAGACTCCTTGTGCATACAAAAATCTCACTGGATTATTACAATTATGGCTAAAGGAATGTTTGGAAATGTAGACTGATATTTGACATTTCCTACTGACACACTACAGCAAAATATATAAATAACTGGCTTAAAACCATTTTTTCTTGTGAAAATACTAATGTGCGTAAGACTTTTGCACAGTACTGTCTGTATAATATATAATTTAATATTTTTATTCAGTGATTGATCAAAAGTGACAGTAAACCATTTATAATGTAAAAAGGTTAGTTTACCCAAAATTATAATTTTGTCATCATTTACTCACCCTCAAGTTGTTCCAAACCTGTATGAGTTTCTTTCTTCTGTTGAATACAAAATAAGATAATTTAAAGAATGTCAGTAATCAAACAGGTGACAGTAGCCATTGACTTTTCCATAGTAGGAAAGAAATACCATGGAAGTCAATGGCTACCGTCAACTGTCAAGCTGAAAGAGAGAAAGAAGAAAGAAACTCATACAAGTTTGGAACAACTTGAGGGTAAGTAAATGATGACAACATTTTTGGGTGAACTATCCCTTTAATAATTGAACACTAAATCAGCATAATTATAATGATTTCTAAAAGATCATGACACTGAAGACTGAAAATTCAGCTTTGCCATCAATGGAATACATGACATTTTATAATATATTCAAATCTAAAACAGTTCATTTAAATTGTTATAATTTAACAATATTATTGTTTTTACTGTAGTTTTTATCAAATAAACCAATCACAAACTTAGATATTGTTGTTGTAGGCCTATAGGTTACACACACACACACACACACACACACACACACACACACACACACACACACACACACATATATATATTATATATTTATATAATATAAAATAAGACATTTTTAATGTCAATAAGACATTTTTAAATCTTTAATATTTGTGGATTTTCATGCCTCTTTTTTGTCTCTGGACTTGTCTATCTCCTTCTTCAAGAGCTCGACTTTTTTGAAGGACTCCAGACTGTCCACACTGTAGACCAGCACGAAGCCGTCGGACACTGAGAAGAAGTGTTTGGGTAAATCCAGACCTTCACGGAGCCCTCTTGTGTCATAGAGACGTAACTGCTCTCTCACACCACGGTCCGTCTCGACAGACGCCACATATATATCCTCCTGAGTGTTGTTTGTTTCTGCACCTGAAACAGGACAGTCATGTTTCATTTAATTGTCTACTTATATGTATCTTCATACACTATTCATTCTTTCATGAATGACTCACAACCCAGGATCATTGATGCCTGATTCATACATTTCAGACAATTCAAAGAGGTCATGACATGATTTTTTTAATTATTTTAATATGTTCCTTGAGGTTCACTTATAATGTTAAAGGGATAGTTCACCCCAAAATTAAAATATTGTCATCATTTACTCACCCTCAAGTTGTTACAAACCTATATGAATTTATTTCTTCTGCTGAACACAAAAGAACATAATTTGAAGAATATGGGTAACCAAACAGTTGATGGACTCCACTGACTTCCATAGGTTTTTTTTTTTTTTTGCCCATACTATGGAAGTCAATGTCGCCCATCAACTGTTTAGTTACCAACATTCTTCAAAATATCTTCTTTTGTGTTCAACAGAAGAAAAAAATTCATACAGGTTTGGAACAACTTGAGGGTGAGTAAATGATGACAGTATTTTAATTTTGGGTGAACTATCCCTTTAATTAAAATGACAGCATATAGGAATGAATCTCTTTGTTTACTTCAAACTATTATAGTAACCCCTCCACCCTTACGCACTAATGTCCTGCAGAAAAACTAATGTTTTATATAAATTATGTTATTTTTAAACAAAAAAATATTAATTCCACTGCAACCCATGCATACAGTATGTTAAAAATACAATGTAGGCTATTAGTTTACTATATGCAGTTGGTCTATTTATGAAGTGTAAATTAAAGAATTTATTACTAACCAAAAACAAACAAATAAATGAATTATTCACTAAATTACAGTGTTAATGTTGCAAAATTCACCAATAATTAAATGACTTCAGTTTCAGCTGTAAAGACAAGTGTCATTAATCAGCTCAGTTCAGTTCTCTACCAAGTTTTGTAATATCGTTATATCAAGTCTGATATAATACCCATTATATTATAATATTTATATAATATATTTGGGAATGTTTGTTCTCTTTTATTAAGTCCCAACTGAGCAAGCCAAAGGCAGACAATATTTTATTACCCATATTTTTTTGTAACTGTCTATAATGCTTGGTTCTGTTTATAAATTAGTAAGATACTGCCACAGAGATCAATTTAAAATAGCTTCTGCTGTGCATTCAGACTTAACAAAGAGCATGTTGATTTTTATATATTTAAGTTACTGTTAATTATGATGTCTTTACTGTAAATATCCATTTGGAATTTAATTTTTATCTGATTCAAGTCACATTCATGTACGTTACCGATACCTTTTGCTAGAGTGTCTGTTTTCCCATCAAGCTGATGAGCAGCAGCTGCCATGAACACTGTGAATTTTGGAGTCATGGGAACTATGAAAAGAGGCGTTTTTGATATGACTTTTGAATGGACGGATCACACATACCTGCAGTGTGAGAGCCATACAGTAACTGCTCCAGGATGGCTGTTTTCCCCACTGATGCCATACCACAAACCACAACCTTACAACCCTTACCCATAGTTACCTGGCCTGAAACACACAAACAAACAACACATCCAGAACCACCAGCAGGACAGCAGTGTAAAAAGCATGACAGGTGAATGTGAAAATAGGCAAAAATGCTTCTATTTTCCTCATTTATTATATTTTTTTATTAATTCCACATTACAAATTTTTGTATATAAATAACAATTTGACAATTTAAATTGAACATTTTATATATATATATATATATAAAGCATATGCAAATAATTAATATATATTAATGATCAAATCCTGATGCTCATGTTCCCTAGCATGTTTGAGCAATGGAAGCAAGAAATTCGCATTAGGTTCTAAGGAACACATGTACTTTTACACCTGATTAGTGACCTCGATGCAATCGTTTCTTTATTTTAAATGTTACAAATGATTTTTTTTTTATGCAAAAATTATATGACAATAATATGTATTTAAACTTAAATGAAATATTCCGTAGCTTAAATAAAATAAACATAGTGCTTAGTTTAGTGTTTGTTATATAATGATTGTCAAAGGAAAGGCATTAACCAGTTGTCTTAACTTGAGACCAGACATGCATTCATTCATGACAGTTACTAGACTGATAAACAATAACTCACCTTACGCGGATTGCTTGACAATAAACATATGATCGAAGAAATCGATCAGTGTTAAATCAGATGAATGTGAATATAAGACTTTTAATACCATCACTACGTTACTTCCGGGAGTCGTTTGCCTCTTTTTGCTCTGGGTCTGAACCTTTTTTTTAACAGTCTATGGTCTGAACCTTCACCATTGCTGATAAGAGAACGGTGGCAACAAAAAAATATATTACTTGAGATTAAGAATAAATGTGTTATAACAATGTTTCAGCGCATTGTATCTAATCGGTTAAATACATTTGGTTGTGATTTATAAAATATAATTCTTAAACACAGACTACATTTCCCAGAACTATTTAGCAACGGAACCGGAAATTTGCAAGATAAAGTCTAATAAAGCATTATGGGTAAATTTTCTCTCTCTTTCCGGTTAGTACGCCATCAAGTAAGCGAGACTTTCTCATTTTTCTGCACTCAGAATCCATCAAATATCTCAATGTATTTAATGACATCCAAATCACACAATTAATGTATTTAATGCGGAATATCTTAGCTGTGCTATCTAACCATTATTTTTATCCCATAATGATGATGTACATAATTTTAACGCTATATTGTGAAGAGTAGGGTAGCTAATGTCATGCCGGAGTTTGCACGTTTCTTACATTTTCAGTCAGAACTGAATTAAACATATTATATTATGTCAAATGTAATTTTCTTGCATTGCATTTTAAAATATTACTGAAATCATTGTGACTCGAAAGTTGAATTGTTTTCACATGACTGCATGTATCAGTCGCCATGCCAAAAGCTGTCCACAACAGACACTGCTAATGGGTATATTTTACAATGGGTTATTACATAATTCTCCCTTAAAGCAACTGCTTTGGATATGAAATATACGATAATTTAACTGTTACTCCTGATAAGTTGGTATGTGACCTGCTCAATAGATCTCTGACCCGTCATATTATGGTTGAAAATGCCGAACTATATAGACACAACATTCAAGTTAAAGTCTGTCTGGCTGTATAAGGCTGCTTGTGATGTAGTATTAAAAATGTAAGTGCTCATGTAGTCTCAATGAGCTCATAAACAATGTGCACACATGTGAGTAAAATGGTGTTTGTAAAAGTTTTAGGAGCATTGTCAACTTATGAAAAAACAACATATCCAAGCTATCTGCGTATGTAAATTGGTAAATGTATTTTTCATTAATTAAGAGTTTTCTTGACATTTTTCAAATTTTTGGTGTCACAGGTGAGGCATCATGGGAGCGTACAAGTACATGCAGGAGCTATGGAGGAAGAAGCAGTCGGATGTGATGAGGTTTCTGCTCCGTGTGCGGTGCTGGCAGTACCGTCAGCTGTCCTCCCTTCACCGGGCTCCGAGACCCACCAGACCCGATAAAGCCCGCAGACTGGGATACAAGGCCAAACAGGGTGAGTGATGTGACCAATCCGGTGTCTAAGGGTTTACTGGTTGCGTATGGTTTTTCTGAGCTATATATCTCACAGCACTTTTCAGTAGGGGTGTAATGATTTTCAAACCGAACCTAAAAACCGCAATACACAACAAACAATCCCGTTGTTGAGGTAAAGAGAGGTTGACCTCACTTAACCTTGCCAAAAAAAAAAAATTACTTCCTTGGCATTTGATTATATAGTAATTAGGAGTGTAACTGTACACGTATTCGTCCCGTGAATTTTCGTGTCTTGTGTACAAGACTAATAGAGCGTTCTAGCCTAATCACCATTAACCACCACCAATAATCACAAGCTCCGTGTTTTGTTACTTTTGATAAGTGTTATTTTTGTCCATTTTATCACTAAATTCAAACAATAAATGCTATTTTAACGCTCTTTAATGTGGCGTGACAGATCACTTTATAGGTGCCTCAGTTTAAGCAGCAGAAGGTATGTTGAAAGATAAAGTACAACTTACTGAAATGTATAATATCTCATGTAATCGCTCAATGTTTCAACAGCGGAAAGACATTATTAAACCGCTTGTAAACAATATCCCATGTAGCATTACATTTACCTCAGGCAAGTTATTCAGTGTCCACAGCTGGTTAGTCAGCTAGAGAAATAACTATTTTGCTAAATCTATGTACTATATTAGCCTATATGTTCATTATATTTTACTTGACCTGTTGATGTCTTGATTATTTAATTTATGTTTAAAATCTGTCATGAAAATGACAGCCAGTGTGTAAATGATTATTTCAACAACGAATTGGAGTAAAATCGCATAATGCAAAAACTGCCTTATGTGCAGCTATGTTTGCATGCAATTTGTTATTTGAGTGTTGATTATTATATCAAAAAATGAATAGCAACTTAATTTAGGCTAATAGTTTGTGCTCTGTTAACCTTTAAGTTGGCTTGAGAGAGCCAACTAACTGAAATCCTATTTAAGTTGGCTTGAGAGAGCCAACATATTGAAATCCTATTTAAACTTATTAAGTTGGCTTGAGAGAGCCAACATATTGAAATCCTATTTAAACTTATTATTAAGTTGGCTTGAGAAAGCCAACATATTGAAATCCTATTTAAACTTATTATTATTATTAAGTTGGCTTGAGAAAGCCAACATATTGAAATCCTATTTAAACTTATTATTATTAAGTTGGCTTGAGAGAGCCAACATATTGAAATCCTATTTAAACTTATTATTAACCCTCTGGGGTCTGAGGTGTTTTTGGGGTCCTTGAGATGTTCTGACATGCCCTGACATTTGTGCTTTTTTCAGTTGCTTATAAACATATTAATGGCAAAAAAAAATTACACACTATTTAGCACAAACAGGGCTACCATAATATGTGAGCAACAAGAATGTACATGTCTGCATTTTTGAGAGAATAATGTTTATGCGTGGTTATTGAAAAAACTAAAAACTAAAGTTTCTGAAATAAGGCCATAAAACACATACTAAATATGTGCCAATAAGACTTTTGTCTAATAGATGTCATTGCCTAGTGTTTTTTCTTCAAAATGATGTGAAAATCACCCTGCCTAATCATTCACATAACACAATACATTGATTTGAATTTTGCAAAGCACTTTCTGTTTGGAAAGCCAATATGCGGAGTGGGCGTCACAGATAATGCATATGTAGTGGTTCACACCTCAGGAGACAATGGGGCCTGCATACTTAATTAGCCATTCATTCAGGTGAGTCACTGAGCCACAAGAATGCAAGAGCAACAGTTGGAAGCATCTCAATTCTTTTTTATTTTTCCACATATTGTGCTTGCAATTTGGCCTATAATATCCAAGGAAAACATGTCTAGTAATTGTGCAGTTAATTCTCATACTGTATTTTCAGTTTTGGAATATTTATCCTCTCCCCAAATTTGTCACTAATAAAACACAATAAAAATTATTTAAAGAAAAGGCTTATATTTACCTTTTAATCATTTGTTTACATCTACCTTGTAAATATATTTTTTTATTAAAAAGGTTACAATTACAACAACAATTCAAGTGTAATCTTTCTTTGTAAAAACTAAAGTATACATTTTATCATACATATTTCAAAGTTAAAAAGGTTACAACAACAATAATTACAATTTCAACAATATTTCAAGTGTACTCTTTCTTTGTAAAAAAAAAAGATTATAGGCCTACATTTTATCTATGTATTCATTACTTTGAATATAGCCAACATTGGAACAGCTAACATCTTAGTTGATGACTTTATTTTTGACAAAAATAGTAGGCTATTTTATATATAGAAATTGCTAAACAAAAGCTTATTTGATGTGGCAGTATATTCTACAGTAAAAACTGTACCCAAATCTAAACAAAATGTTGTCTTTCATATTTCGCCTGACTGTAACGTTGTTTTCATGAAATATTAGTGCATATTGTTAATTTGCCGTTTAATACGTTGCTTATACAAATAGCCTACATTTTACTTAAACATATTTCAGTTGATTTTTACTCATCTCAGTATAGCAATACAGTTTGCTAAAACAACATAATTCATTCACACACGCGATTTAAATTTAACTTCTGGCAAAGATGAAGTTGATGATAGGCTGACTCGCGATCTTCGCAGTAGGCTAGTGAACGCACCGGAGAAATGCACATTTATTAGGCTACATAGTTTTTTTTTTGTTTTGGATGGTTTTGTTTAGAACCAGCTTTCTGTAAATATATTTAAAATTTTTTAGACATGATGGTTCATGATGATCTCCAGTTCAGACCTTATGTTGTGATTGCTAGCCTATATTTACTTTAAATCCAGTAAATTTGTTAATGAAAAAATTATTAAAATTAAGATATAATTGATACAAAACGAAATTCGTTTTAAAGAAAGGATTTGTACTTTCTGTTTTGAGGTCTCTGTGAATGTTTGAAAGTCTTTTAGTGCTTAGAGCGCTCGCGTCCATAATGGAGAACTGTCACGTAATATTGTTTTTTTCCTCATAAATGCGAACACGAAAAATAAAAGACAAAAGACTTTAAAGTAAAACTTACTCCGAAATTGTGTCCTCGGCGGAATTCGCTCTTCAATATGCTGCCGTTCGTCGTCTGTTACAATGTTCCTCTGAGGAAACAACCCGGTATCGTGCATTCTTCCTTCCTCGCTGTCCAGAATCATCTGAAGGGCGTCTTTATTACCGGAGAAGCGTGCCATACTCAAAACGCGATGAACTATCAGTAAGTCTGATAGAAACTGTGTTTTTATGGCATTGATCGGGGGGCGTATGCGATGCATACTAGATCACCTAAACTATTTACATGTGAATCGCGCTGGGGGCGGGGCGCCCGCAGCTGATTATAAAGATAATGAGGCAGAAGGAAAAACGGTACCTCTCCTTGCTTTCAAACGGATTACATGAGTTGAAAACATTTGTGTTTTATATAAATTACTTCATTTAAAAGAAGAGATTTCAAGCTTCATAAAGACATAACTCACATGCCTGTGTGAGAAGTATTCGCTGAGTTATGATTCATTTTCGGACGCGTTTCAGAATGGACTACACGGACAGAGAGAAGGCAGAACCTAGCTTCGTGTTTATTTTTCTTTATTTGGCAAAAAGCACCACACTTTGTTTTTATTGTGAGTATACACAAAAATAATACACATTTAACAGAATCGATTGATGTATGAAACTCCAATGGAAAATCAAAGTCAACAGAATATTTATGAGTTTCTTTTACACTGATAAAAAAAAAGCGAGCTGGTATCGCCGGCGATACCGCCGACCTCAGGGGGTTAAGTTGGCTTGAGAGAGCCAACATATTGAAATCCTATTTAAACTTATTAAGTTGGCTTGAGAGAGCCAACATATTGAAATCCTATTTAAACTTATTATTATTATTAAGTTGGCTTGAGAGAGCCAACATATTGAAATCCTATTTAAACTTATTATTATTATTATTATTATTATTCTGACCCTAAAAATTTACAACTCAAACTCCTCTTAGAGCTTTAACTCTATATACTCCAAACTCGGCACAGACACTCAAACTGATCTGACTCGGTATGCTCTATCTTTTCAGACTGATCGGACTTACGGTTTTCCTACAAATGACGATCAAAACTCGAAAAAACTCATTCAAAAACTCCCATTGACTTACATTGGGGAGTTCTAAAAAATTCAAACCGACAAAAATTTAAATCTAAACACCTTGAAGACTAAACCAAACTGCCGTTCTATATACTATATGAGCCATTGAGACTCATTTAAACTAATAAACTCTAAACTATAAACACTTATAAACTAATTAACTTATAAACTCATGAATTCATAAACTTATGAACTCTTAAACTCATAAATTAATAAACTCTGAACTCTTAATCTCATTTAAACTTATAAACTCTAAACTGATTTAAACTTATAAACTCAAAACTCAAGAACTCATACACTTATAAACTCGTCAATTTATACACTTATAAACTCTAAACTCAGACACACACACTGAGTTTATGAGTGAGTGTGTGAGCGAGTTAGTGGGTGTGTGTATGTGTGTGTTTGTGTGTTTGTGTGTGTGTGTGTGTCTATCTAACTTATTTATCTATCTGTCAAACTTCAAACTACTGTAAACTACTGTAAACTTCAAACCACTATAAACTTGTTAAGTTTAAATCTTCCAGCTCCCAAGCAACTCCATAGCAACCAAACTCGAGTACCCTAGCAACCGTTTTGTAAGACCTATATCTCTGTATCAGAACATTGTATAGAGATGAGGTTTGGCTCTTTTGACTCATGCTAGCAAACAGCACTTCCAACATGTTACACATGCTAGCAGTGAATAGCTACATGCTAATAGTGATTAGTTAAGTGTTAAATCATGCCAAGATCATGCTAAGAACTCTATAAAAACTCCATAGTAACCATCTGTGACAACTACCAGCCACCTAGTAACACCATATCAACCACCCTGAATACCTTAGCAACCGCCTAGCAACACCTAGCAACCACCCATAACACCCTAGCAACCACCCAAAATATCCTAGCAACCACCCAAAACACCCTAGCAACCGCCTAGCAACCACCCAAAAGACCCTAGCAACCACCAAAAATATCCTAGCAACCACCCAGAACACCCTAGCAACCGCCTAGCAACCACCCAGAACACCCTAGCAACCACCCAAAATATCCTAGCAACCACCCAAAACACCCTAGCAACCACCCAAAAGACCCTAGCAACCACCCAGAACACCCTAGCAACCACCCAAAATACCCTAGCAACCACCCAAAAGACCCTAGCAACCACCCAAAACACCCTAGCAACCGCCTAGCAACCACCCAAAATATCCTAGCAACCACCCAAAACACACTAGCAACCGCCTAGCAACCACCCAAAAGACCCTAGCAACCACCCAAAACATCCTAGCAACCACCCAAAACACCCTAGCAACCGCCTAGCAACCACCCAAAAGACCCTAGCAACCACCCAAAAGACCCTAGCAACCACCCAAAATATCCTAGCAACCACCTAAAATATCCTAGCAACCACCCAAAACACCCTAGCAACCACCCAAAACATCCTAGCAACCACCCAAAACACCCTAGCAACCGCCAAGCAACCACCCAAAACACCCTAGCAACCACCCAAAAGACCCTAGCAACCGCCTAGCAACCACCCAAAAGACCCTAGCAACCACCTAAAATATCCTAGCAACCGCCTAGCAACCACCCAAAAGACCCTAGCAACCACCCAAAATATCCTAGCAACCGCCTAGCAACCACCCAAAAGACCCTAGCAACCACCCAAAATATCCTAGCAACCGCCTAGCAACCACCCAAAAGACCCTAGCAACCATCAGAAATATCCTAGCAACCGCCTAGCAACCACCCAGAATACCCTAGCAACCACCCAAAACAGCCTAGCAACCACCCAGAAACCCCTAGCAACCGCCTAGCAACCACCCAGAATACCCTAGCAACCACCTAGAACACCCTAGCAACCACCCAAAATACCCTAGCAACCACCCAAAAGACCTTAGCAACCACCCAGGACACCCTAGCAACCACCTAGCAACCACCCAGAACACCCTAGCAACCGCCCAAAATACCCTAGCAACCACCCATAACATCCTAGCAACCGCCTAGCAAAAAACGTTCTGCTCCAAACTTTCTCAAGCCAACTTAAAGTTTGTCTCGACGAACTTTCGCATCTAGTTAAGTTGGCTTGAGAGAGCCAACATATTGAAATCCTATTTAAACTTATTATTATTATTCTGACCCTAAAAATTTACAACTCAAACTCCTCTTTGAGCTTTAACTCTATATACTCCAAACTCGGCTCAGACACTCAAACTGATCTGACTCGGTATGCTCTATCTTTTCAGACTGATCGGACTTACGGTTTTCCTAAAAATGACGATCAAAACTCGAAAAAACTCATTCAAAAACTCCCATTGACTTACATTGGGGAGTTCTAAAAAATTCAAACCGACAAAAATTTAAATCTAAACACCTTGAAGACTAAACCAAACTGCCGTTCTATATACTATATGAGCCATTAAGACTAATTTAAACTAATGGACTCTAAACTATACACACTTATAAACTAATTAACTTATAAACTCATGAATTCATAAACTTATGAACTCTTAAACTCATGAATTAATAAACTCTGAACTCTTAATCTCATTTAAACTTATAAACTCTAAACTGATTTAAACTTATAAACTCAAAACTCAAGAACTCATAAACTTATAAACTCATCAATTTATACACTTATAAACTCTAAACTCAGACACACACACTGAGTTTATGAGTAAGTGTGTGAGCGAGTTTGTGTGTGTGTGTGTGTGTGTGTGTGTGTGTGTGTGTGTGTCTGTGTGTTTGTGTGTTTGTTTGTGTGTGTGTGTGTGTGTGTGTGTGTGTGTCTAACTTATTTATCTATCTCTCAAACTTCAAACTACTGTAAACTACTGTAAACTTAAAACCACTATAAACTTCTTAAGTTTAAAGCTTCCAGCTCCCAAGCAACTCCATAGCAACCAAACTCGAGTACCCTAGCAACCGTTTTGTAAGACCTATATCTCTGTATCAGAACATCGTATAGAGATGAGGTTTGGCTCTTTTGACTCGTGCTAGCAAACAGCACTTCCAACATGCTACATATGCTAGCAGTGAATAGCTACATGCTAATAGCGATTAGTTAAGTGTTAAATCATGCCAAGATCATGCTAAGAACTCTATAAAAACTCCATAGTAACCATCTGTGACAACTACCAACCACCTAGTAACACCATATCAACCGCCCTGAATACCATAGCAACCCCCCAGAACACCCTAGCAACCGCCTAGCAACCACCCAAAAGACCCTAGCAACCACCCAGAACACCGTAGCAACCACCCAAAATACCCTAGCAACCACCCAAAACACCCTAGCAACCACCTAGCAACCACCCAAAAGACCCTAGCAACCACCCAAAACACCCTAGCAACCGCCTAGCAACCACCCAAAAGACCCTAGCAACCACCCAAAATATCCTAGCAACCGCCTAGCAACCACCCAAAAGACCCTAGCAACCACCAGAAATATCCTAGCAACCGCCTAGCAACCACACAGAATATCCTAGCAACCACCCAAAACAGCCTAGCAACAACCCAGAACACCCTAGCAACCACCCAAAAGACCCTAGCAACCGCCTAGCAACCACCCAGAACACCCTAGCAACCACCCAAAATACCCTAGCAACCGCCTAGCAACCACCCAAAAGACCCTAGCAACCACCTAGCAACCACCCAAAATATCCAAGCAACCACCCAAAACACCCTAGCAACCGCCTAGCAACCACCCAAAAGACCCTAGCAACCACCCAAAACAGCCTAGCAACCACCCAGAACACCCTAGCCACCACCTAGCAACCACCCAGAATACCTTAGCAACGCCTAGCAACACCATAGCAACCACCCATAACACCCTTGCAACTGCCTAGCAACCACCCAGAACACCCTAGCAACCGCCTAGCAACCACCCAAAAGACCCTAGCAACCGCCTAGCAACCACCCAAAAGACCCTAGCAACCACCAAAAATATCCTAGCAACCACCCAGAACACCCTAGCAACCACCTAGCAACCGCCTAGCAACCACACAAAAGACCCTAGCAACCACCCAAAACACCCTAGCAACCACCTAGCAACCACCAAGAATACCTTAGCAACCGCCTAGCAACACCATAGTGACCACCCATAACATCCTAACAACCGCCTAGCAAAAAACTTTCCGGTCCAAACTTTCTCAAGCCAACTTAAAGTTTGTCTCGACGAACTTTCGCATCTAGTTAAGTTGGCTTGAGAGAGCCAACATATTGAAATCCTATTTAAACTTATTATTATTATTATTATTATTCTGACCCTAAAAATTTACAACTCAAACTCCTCTTAGAGCTTTAACTCTATATACTCCAAACTCGGCACAGACACTCAAACTGATCTGACTCGGTATGCTCTATCTTTTCAGACTGATCGGACTTACGGTTTTCCTACAAATGACGATCAAAACTCGAAAAAACTCATTCAAAAACTCCCATTGACTTACATTGGGGAGTTCTAAAAAATTCAAACCGACAAAAATTTAAATCTAAACACCTTGAAGACTAAACCAAACTGCCGTTCTATATACTATATGAGCCATTGAGACTCATTTAAACTAATAAACTCTAAACTATAAACACTTATAAACTAATTAACTTATAAACTCATGAATTCATAAACTTATGAACTCTTAAACTCATAAATTAATAAACTGAACTCTTAATCTCATTTAAACTTATAAACTCTAAACTGATTTAAACTTATAAACTCAAAACTCAAGAACTCATACACTTATAAACTCATCAATTTATACACTTATAAACTCTAAACTCAGACACACACACTGAGTTTATGAGTGAGTGTGTGAGCGAGTTAGTGGGTGTGTGTGTGTGTGTGTTTGTGTGTTTGTGTGTGTGTCTATCTAACTTATTTATCTATCTGTCAAACTTCAAACTACTGTAAACTACTGTAAACTTCAAACCACTATAAACTTGTTAAGTTTAAATCTTCCAGCTCCCAAGCAACTCCATAGCAACCAAACTCGAGTACCCTAGCAACCGTTTTGTAAGACCTATATCTCTGTATCAGAACATCGTATAGAGATGAGGATTGGCTCTTTTGACTCATGCTAGCAAACATCACTTCCAACATACTACACATGCTAGCAGTGAATAGCTACATGCTAATAGTGATTAGTTAAGTGTTAAATCATGCCAAGATCATGCTAAGAACTCTATAAAAACTCCATAGTAACCATCTGTGACAACTACCAGCCACCTAGTAACACCATATCAACCACCCTGAATACCTTAGCAACCGCCTAGCAACACCTAGCAACCACCCATAACACCCTAGCAACCACCTAGCAACCACCCAAAAGACCCTAGCAACCACCCAAAATATCCTAGCAACCGCCTAGCAACCACCCAAAAGACCCTAGCAACCACCAAAAATATCCTAGCAACCACCCAAAATACCCTAGCAACCACCTAGCAACGACCCAAAAGACCCTAGCAACCACCGAAAATATCCTAGCAACCACCCAAAAGACCCTAGCAACTACCCAAAATATCCTAGCAACCGCCTAGCAACTACCCAAAAGACCCTAGCAACCACCCAGAACACTCTACCAACCGCCTAGCAACCACCCAGAACACCCTAGCAACCACCCAAAATACCCTAGCAACCACCCAAAATATCCTAGCAACCACCCAAAAGACCTAGCAACCGCCTAGCAACCACACAAAAGACCCTAGCAACCACCCAAAACACCCTAGCAACCGCCTAGCAACCACCCAAAAGACCCTAGCAACCACCCAAAATACCCTAGCAACCACCCAAAACACCCTAGTAACCGCCTAGCAACCACCCAAAATATCCTAGCAACCACCCAAAACACCCTAGCAATCGCCTAGCAACCACCCAAAAGACCCTAGCAACCACCCAAAATATCCTAGCAACCACCCAAAACACCCTAGCAAACGCCTATCAACCACCCAAAAGACCCTAGCAACCACCCAAAACACCCTAGCAACCGCCTAGCAACCACCCAAAAGACCCTAGCAACCGCCTAGCAACCACCCAAAAGACCCTAGCAACCACCTAAAATATCCTAGCAACCACCCAAAAGACCCTAGCAACCGCCTAGCAACCACCCAAAAGACCCTAGCAACCACCTAAAATATCCTGGCAACCGCCTAGCAACCACCCAAAACACCCTAGCAACCACCCAGAATACCCTAGCAACCACCCAAAATACCCTAGCAACCGCCTAGCAACCACCCAAAACACCCTAGCAACCACCCAAAACACCCTAGCAACCACCCAGAATACCCTAGCAACCACCTAAAAACCCTAGCAACCGCCTAGCCACCACCCAAAAGACCCTAGCAACCGCCTAGCAACCACCCAAAACACCCTAGCAACCACCCAGAATACCCTAGCAACCGCCTAGCAACCACCCAAAATACCCTAGCAACCGCCTAGCAACACCATAGCGACCACCCATAACATCCTAGCAACCGCCTAGCAAAAAACGTTCTGGTCCAAACTTTCTCAAGCCAACTTAAAGTTTGTCTCGACGAACTTTCGCATCTAGTTATTATTATTATTCTGACCCTAAAAATTTACAACTCAAACTCCTCTTAGAGCTTTAACTCTATATACTCCAAACTCGGCTCAGACACTCAAACTGATCTGACTCGGTATGCTCTATCTTTTCAGACTGATCGGACTTACGGTTTTCCTAAAAATGACGATCAAAACTCGAAAAAACTCATTCAAAAACTCCCATTGACTTCAAAAAATTCAAACTGACAAAAATTCAAATCTAAACGCCTTGAAGACTAAACCAAACTGCCGTTCTATATATATTAGCCAATGAAACTCATTTAAACTAATAAACTCTAATCTCATACACTTATAAACTAATTAACTTAAATTTAATAACTAATTAACTAATACACTCATGAATTCATAGACTTATGAACTCTTAAACTCATAAATTAATCAACTCTGAACTCTAAACTCATTTAAACTTATAAACTCTAAACTCAAAAACTTGTACACTTATAAACTCTAAACTCATAAACTCTGAGTGTGTGTGTGTGTGTGTGTGTGTCTGAGTGAGTGTGTGAGTGAGGTAGTCTGTGTGAGTGTGAGTGTGTGTGTGTGTGTGTTTGTGTGTATCTATCTAACTTATTTATATATCTATCATAAACTTCAAACTACTTTAAACTACTTTAAACTTCAAACCACTTTAAACTTCTTAAGTTTAATGCTTCCAGCTCCCAAGCAACTCCATAGCAACCAAACTTGAGTACCCTAGCAACTGTTTTGCAAGACCTATATCTCTGTATCAGAACATCGTATAGAGATGAGTTTTGGCTCTTTTGACTCATGCTAGCAAACAGCACTTCCAACATGCTACACATGCTAGCAGTGAATAGCTACATGCTAATAGCAATTAGTTAAGTGTTAAATCATGCCAAGATCATGCTAAGAACTCTATAAAAACTCTATAGTAACCATCTGTGACAACTACCAACCACCTAGTAACACCATATCAACTGCCCTGAATACCATAGCAACCACCCAGAACACCCTAGCAACCGCCTAGCAACCACCCAGAACACCCTAGCAACCACCCAAAAGACCCTAGCAACCACCCAAAATATCCTAGCAACCACCCAAAACACCCTAGCAACCGCCTAGCAACCACCCAAAAGACCCTAGCAACCACCTAGCAACCACCCAAAATATCCTAGCAACCACCCAAAACACCCTAGCAACCGCCTAGCAACCACCCAAAAGACCCTAGCAACCGCCTAGCAACCACCCAGAACACCCTAGCAACCACCCAGAACACCCTAGCAACCACCCAAAAGACCCTAGCAACCACCCAAAAGACCCTAGCAACCACCCAAAACACCTAGCAACCACCCAAAACACCCTAGCAACCACCCAAAAGACCCTAGCAACCACCCAAAATATCCTAGCAACCACCCAAAACACCCTAGCAACCGCCTAGCAACCATCCAAAAGACCCTAGCAACCACCCAGAACACCCTAGCAACCGCCTAGCAACCACCCAGAACACCCTAGCAACCACCCAAAATACCCTAGCAACCACCCAAAAGACCCTAGCAACCACCCAAAATATCCTAGCAACCACCCAAGACACCCTAGCAACCGCCTAGCAACCACCCAAAAGACCCTAGCAACCACCAAAAATATCCTAGCAACCACCCAAAATACCCTAGCAACCGCCTAGCAACCACCCAAAAGACCCTAGCAACCACCGAAAATATCCTAGCAACCGCCTAGCAACCACCCAAAAGACCCTAGCAACCACCCAGGACACCCTAGCAACCACCTAGCAACCACCCAGAACACCCTAGCAACCGCCAAAAATACCCTAGCAACACCAAAGCAACCACCCATAACATCTTAGCAACCGCCTAGCAAAAAACTTTCTGCTCCAAACTTTCTCAAGCCAACTTAAAGTTTGTCTCAACGAACTTTCGCATCTAGTTATTATTATTATTCTTCTTACCAAAAAATTCCACTCAAACTCGTCCTAGAGCTTTAACTCTACATACTCCAAACTCGGCTCAGACACTCAAACTGTTCTGACTCGAGTTGCTTTATCTTTTCAGACTGATCGGACTTACGGTTTTCCTACAAATGACGATCAAAACTCGGAAAAACTCCCATTGACTTACATTGGGGAGTTCTAAAAAATTCAAATCCAGATTTAAACTCACCAACCGACAAAAATTCAAATCTAAACACCTTGAAGACTAAACCAAACTGCCGTTCTATATATATTAGCCAATGAAACTCATTTAAACTAATAAACTCTAATCTCATACACTTATAAACTAATTAACTTAAATTTAATAACTAATTAACTAATAAACTCATGAATTCATAGACTTATGAACTCTTAAACTCATAAATTAATAAACTCTAAACTCATTTAAACTTATAAACTCTAAACTCAAAAACTCGTACACTTATAAACTCATAAACTCTGAGTGTGTGTGTGTCTGAGTGAGTGTGTGAGCGAGGTAGTCTGAGTGAGTGTGTGTGTGTGTGTGTGTGTGTGTGTTTGTGTGTGTGTATCTATCTAACTTGTGTGTGTGTATCTATCTAACTTATTTATATATCTATCATAAACTTCAAACTACTTTAAACTACTTTAAACTTCAAACCACTTTAAACTTCTTAAGTTTAATGCTTCCAGCTCCCAAGCAACTCCATAGCAACCAAACTTGAGTACCCTAGCAACCGTTTTGCAAGACCTATATCTCTGTATCAGAACATCGTATAGAGATGAGTTTTGGCTCTTTTGACTCATGCTAGCAAACAGCACTTCCAACATGCTACACATGCTAGCAGTGAATAGCTACATGCTAATAGCAATTAGTTAAGTGTTGAATCATGCCAAGATCATGCTAAGAACTCTATAAAAACTCCATAGTAACCATCTGTGACAACTACCAACCACCTAGTAACACCATATCAACCGCCCTCAATACCATAGCAACCCCCCAGAACACCCTAGCAACCGCCTAGCAACCACCCAGAACACCCTAGCAACCACCCAAAATACCCTAGCAACCGCCTAGCAACCACCCAAAAGACCCTAACAACCGCCTAGCAACCACCCAAAAGACCCTAGCAACCACCCAGAACACCCTAGCAACCGCTTAGCAACCACCCAGAACACCCTAGCAACCACCCAAAATACCCTAGCAACCACCCAAAAGACCCTAGCAACCACCCAAAATACCCTAGCAACCACCCAAAACACCCTAGCAACCACCCAGAACACCCTAGCAACCACCTAGCAACCACCCAAAAGACCCTAGCAACCACCCAAAATATCCTAGCAACCACCCAAAACACCCTAGCAACCGCCTAGCAACCACCCAAAAGACCCTAGCAACCACCCAAAATATCCTAGCAACCACCCAAAACACCCTAGCAACCGCCTAGCAACCACCCAAAAGACCCAGGCAACCACCCAAAACACCCTAGCAACTGCCTAGCAACCACTCAAAAGACCCTAGCAACCACCCAAAACACCCTAGCAACTGCCTAGCAACCACCCAAAAGACCCTAGCAACGACCCAAAACATCTTAGCAACCACCCAAAACACCCTAGCAACTGCCTAGCAACCACCCAAAAGACCCTAGCAACCACCCAGAAAACCCTAGCAACCGCCTAGCAACCACCCAAAATACCCTAGCAACCACCCAAAAGACCTTAGCAACCACCCAGGACACCCTAGCAACCACCCAGAACACCCTAGCAACCGCCCAAAATACCCTAAAAAATACATTAGGAACCACCCAGAACACCCTAGCAACCTTTGCGGCCCAAACTTTCTCAAGCCAACTTAAAGTTTGTCTCGACGAACTTTCGCATCTAGTTATTAAGTTGGCTTGAGAAAGCCAACTTACTGAAATCCTATTTAAACTTATTATTATTATTCTTCTTACTAAAAATGTATCCCCTATCTCCTCCTAGAGCTTTAACTCTACATACTCCAAACTCGGCTCAGACCTTCAGACTATTCTGACTCGAGTTGCTCTATCTTTTCAGACTGATCGGACTTAAGGTTTTCCTAAAAATGCCGATCAAAACTCGGAAAAACTCCCATTGACTTACATTGGGGAGTTCTAAAAAATTCACACACACTCTAAACTCATTTAAACTTAAACTCTAAACTCATTTAAACTTATAAACTCAATACTCTAAAACTCGTAAACTACTTTAAACTTCAAACCACTTTAAACTTCTTAAGTTTAAAGCTTCCAGCTCCCAAGCAACTCCATAGCAACCAAACTTGAGTACCCTAGCAACCGTTTTGCAAGACCTATATCTCTGTATCAGAACATCGTATAGAGATGAGTTTTGGCTCTTTTGACTCATGCTAGCAAACAGCACTTCCAACATGCTACACATGCTAGCAGTGAATAGCTACATGCTAATAGCAATTAGTTAAGTGTTAAATCATGCCAAGATCATGCTAAGATCTCGATAAAAACTCCATAGTAACCATCTGTGACAACTACCAACCACCTAGTAACACCATATCAACCGCCCTGAATACCATAGCAACCACCCAGAACACCCTAGCAACCGCCTAGCAACCACCCAGAACACCCTAGCAACCACCCAAAATACCCTAGCAACCACCCAAAATATCCTAGCAACCACCCAAAACACCCTAGCAACCGCCTAGCAACCACCCAAAAGACCCTAGCAACCACCCAAAAGACCCTAGCAACCACCGAAAATATCCTAGCAACCGCCTAGCAACCACCCAAAAGACCCTAGCAACTACCCAAAATATCCTAGCAACCGCCTAGCAACTACCCAAAAGACCCTAGCAACTACCCAAAATATCCTAGCAACCGCCTAGCAACTACCCAAAAGACCCTAGCAACCACCCAGAACACCCTAGCAACCGCCTAGCAACCACCCAGAACACCCTAGCAACCACCCAAAATACCCTAGCAACCACCCAAAAGACCCTAGCAACCACCCAAAATATCCTAGCAACCACCCAAAACACCCTAGCAACCGCCTAGCAACCACCCAAAAGACCCTAGCAACCACCCAAAATATCCTAGTTTCACCCAGAACACCCTAGCAACCGCCTAGCAACCACCCAGAACGCCCTAACAACCACCCAAAATACCTTAGCAACACCCTAGCAACCACCCAAAAGACCCTAGCAACCACCCAGAACAGCCTAGCAACCAACCAGAACACCCTAGCAACCGCCTAGCAACACCCTAGCAACCACCCAAAATACCTTAGCAACCGCCTAGAAACCACCCAAAATACCTTAGCAACCACCTAGCAACACCATAGCAACCAACCAGAACACCCTAGCAACCACCCAGAACACCCTAGCAACCAACCAGAATACCATAGCAACCACACAGAACACCCTAGCAACTGCCTAGCAACACCATAGCAACCACCCAGAACACCCTAGCAACTGCCTAGCAACCACTTAGTAACACCATAGCAACCACCCAGAACACCCTAGCAACCGCCTAACAACACCCTAGCAACCACCCAGAATACCATAGCAACCGCCTAGCAACACAATAGCAACCACCCAGAATACCCTAGCAACAGCCTAGCAACTTTTTAACTTTAAACTACTTGAAACTTTAAACTGCTTTAAACTTCAAACTAATTTAAATGTTAAACTACTTTGAACTTCAAACTACTTTAAACGTCGAAGTACTTTAAACTTCAAACTACTTTCAACTGCTTTAAACTTAAAACTAATTCAAACTTTAAACTACTTTAACCTTTAAACTACTTTAACCTTTAAACTACTTTAACCTTTAAACTACTTTAAACTTCAAACTACTTTCAACTTCAAACTAATTTAAACTTTAAACTAATTTAAACTTCAAACTACTTTAAACTTCAAACTTCTTCAAACTCTCTGGTCCGGCTTTCTCAAGCCAACTTAAAGTTTGTCTCGACAAACTTTTTTTTTCTAGTTATTATTATTCTTCTTACCAAAAAATTCCACTCAATCTCCTCCTAGAGCTTTAACTCTACATACTCCAAACTCGGCTCAGACCTTCAAACTGTTCTGACTCGAGTTGCTTTATCTTTTCAGACTGATCGGACTTACGGTTTTCCTACAAATGACGATCAAAACTCGGAAAAACTCCCATTGACTTACATTGGGGAGTTCTAAAAAATTCAAATCCAGATTCAAACTCACCAACCGACAAAAATTCAAATCTAAACACCTTGAAGACTAAACCAAACTGCCGTTCTATATATATTAGCCAATGAAACTCATTTAAACTAATAAACTTTAATCTCATACATTTATAAACTAATTAACTTAAATTTAATAACTAATTAACTAATAAACTCATGAATTCATAGACTTATGAACTCTTAAACTCATAAATTAATAAACTCTGAACTCTAAACTCATTTAAACTTATAAACTCTAAACTCAAAACTCATACACTTATAAACTCATCAATTTATACACTTATAAACTCTAAACTCATAAACTCTGAGTGTGTGTGTGTCTGAGTGAGTGTGTGAGCGAGGTAGTCTGAGTGAGAGTGTGTGTGTGTGTGTGTGTGTGTGTGTGTATCTATCTAACTTATTTATCTATTTATCTATCTCTCTGTCATAAACTTCAAACTACTTTAAACTTTAAACCAATTTAAACTTCTTAAGTTTAAAGCTCCCAGCTCCCAAGCAACTCCATAGCAACCAAACTTGAGTACCCTAGCAACTGTTTTGCAAGACCTATATCTCTGTATCAGAACATCGTATAGAGATGAGTTTTGGCTCTTTTGACTCATGCTAGCAAACAGCACTTCCAACATGCTACACATGCTAGCAGTGAATAGCTACATGCTAATAGCAATTAGTTAAGTGTTAAATCATGCCAAGATCATGCTAAGAACTCTATAAAAACTCCATAGTAACCATCTGTGACAACTACCAACCACCTAGTAACACCATATCAACCGCCCTGAATACCATAGCAACCCCCCAGAACACCCTAGCAATCACCTAGCAACCACCCAGAACACCCTAGCAACCACCCAAAATACCCTAGCAACCGCCTAGCAACCACCCAAAACACCCTAACAACCGCTTAGCAACCACCCAAAAGACCCTAGCAACCACCCAAAATACCTTAGCAACCGCCTAGCAACACCATAGCAGCCACCCATAACACCTTAGTTAGTGAGCGTGTCTGCGTGTCTACTTGTTTGTGTGTTTAAACTTATAAACTCTAAACTCAAACTCTTGAGTGTGTGTGTGTGCGTGTGTATCTATAACTTATTTATCTATCTGTCATAAACTTCAAACTACTTTAAACTACTTTAAACTTCAAACCACTTTAAACTTAAGTTTAATGCTTCCAGCTCCCAAGCAACTCCATAGCAACCAAACTTGAGTACCCTAGCAACCGTTTTGCAAGACCTATATCTCGGTATCAGAACATCGTATAGAGATGAGGTTTGGCTCTTTTGACTCATGCTAGCAAACAGCACTTCCAACATGCTACACATGCTAGCAGTGAATAGCTACATGCTAATAGCGATTAGTTAAGTGTTAAACCATGCCAAGATCATGCTAAGAACTCTATAAAAACTCCATAGTAACATCTGTGACAACTACCAACCACCTAGTAACACCATATCAACCGCCCTGAATACCATAGCAACCACCCAGAACACCCTAGCAACCACCCAAAATACCCTAGCAACCACCCAAAATACCCTAGCAACCACCCAAAACAGCCTAGCAACCACCCAGAATACCTTAGCAACCGCCTAGCAACACCATAGCAGCCACCCATAACACCTTAGCAACTGCCTAGCAACCACCCAGAACACCCTAGCAACCACCCAAAATACCTTAGCAACCGCCTAGCAACCACCCATAACACCCTAGCAACTGCCTAGCAACCACCCAGAACACCCTAGCAACCACCCAAAATACCCTAGCAACTGCCTAGCAACCACCCAAAAGATCCTAGCAACCACCCAAAACACCCTAGCAACCGCCTAGCAACCACCCAAAAGACCCTAGCAACTACCCAAAAGACCCTAGCAACCGCCTAGCAACCACCCAAAAGACCCTAGCAACCACCTAAAATATCCTAGCAACCGCCTAGCAACCACCCAAAAGACCCTAGCAACCACCCAAAATATCCTAGCAACCGCCTAGCAACCACCCAAAAGACCCTAGCAACCACCCAAAACAGCCTAGCAACCACCTAGAATACCCTAGCAACCACCCAAAATACCCTAGCAACCACCCAAAAGACCCTAGCAACCACCCAGGACACCCTAGCAACCACCTAGCAACCACCCAGAACACCCTAGCAACCGCCCAAAATACCCTAGCAACAACATAGCAACCAACCATAACATCCTAGCAACTGCCTAGCAAAAAACTTTCTGCTCCAAACTTTCTCAAGCCAACTTAAAGTTTGTCTCGACGAACTTTCGCATCTAGTTATTCTTCTTCTGAGACTAAAATTATCAATTTAATGCAGCCTAGAGCTTTAACTCTACATACTCCAAACTCGGCTCAGACCTTCAGACTATTCTGACTCGGTATGCTATATCTTTTCTAGCTGATCGGACTGACGGTTTTCCTAAAAATGACGATCAAAACTCGGAAAAACTCCCATTGACTTAACATTGCGGAATGCAGAGTTTTTTAAACTCTCCGTCTCCAACCGACAAAAATTTAAATCCAAACACCTTGAAGACTAAACCAAACTGCCGTTCTATATACTATATTAACCAATGAGACTCATTTAAACTAATAAACTCATTTATCTACTTCAAACTGCTTTAAACTTTAAACTAATTTAAACTTCAAACTACTAAATTTACTTCATTTAACTTATAAACTCTAACCTCATACACTTATGAACTAATTAACTTATAAACTCATGAATTCATAGACTTATGAACTCTTAAACTCATACATTAATAAGCTCTGAACTCTTAAACTCATTTAAACTTATAAACTCTAAACTCAAAAACTCGTACTTATAAACTCAATTTATACACTTATAAACTCTAAATTCATAAACTCTGAGTAAACTTCAAACTACTTTAAACTTCAAACCACTTTAAACTTAAGTTTAGTTGCTATGGAGTTGCTTGGGAGCTGGAAGCTTTAAACTTGAGTACCCTAGCAACCGTTTAGCAAGACCGATATCTCTGTATCAGAACATCGTATAGAGATGAGGTTTGGCTCTTTTGACTCATGCTAGCAAACAGCACTTCCAACATGCTACACATGCTAGCAGTGAATAGCTACATGCTAATAGCAATTATTTAAGTGTTAAATCATGCCAAGATCATGCTAAGAACTCTATAAAAACTCCATAGTAACCATCTGTGACAACTACCAACCACCTAGTAACACCATATCAACCGTCCTGAATACCTTAGCAACCGCCTAGCAACACCATAGCAACCACCCAGAGCACCCTAGCAACCACCCAGAATACCTTAGCAGCCGCCTAGCAACACCATAGCAACCACCTAGAACACCCTAGCAACCGCCTAGCAACCACCCAGAACACCCTAGCAACCAACCAAAATACTCTAGCAACCACCTAGCAACAGCATAGCAACCACCCTGAATACCTTAGCAACCGCCTAGCAACACCATAGCAACCACCCAGAACACCCTAGCAACCACCCAGAATACCTTAGCAACCGCCTAGCAACACCATAGCAACCACCTAGAACACCCTAGCGACCGCCTAGCAACCACCCAAAACACCCTAGCAACCACCCAGAACACCCTAGCAACCAACCAAAATACCCTAGCAACCACCCTGAATATCTTAGCAACCTCCTAGCAACACCCCATAACACCCTAGCAACCGCCTAGCAACCACCCAGAATACCTTAGCAACCACCTAGAACACCCTAACGACCGCCTAGCAACCACCCAAAACACCCTAGCAACCGCCTAGCAACCACCCAGAACACCCTAGCAACCACCCTGAATATCTTAGCAACCTCCTAGCAACACCCTAGCAACCACCCATAACACCCTAGCAACCGCCTAGCAACCACCCAGAATACCCTAGCAACCGCCTAGCAACCACCCAGAACACACTAGTAATTTTTTAACTTTAAACTATTTTAAACTTCAAACTACTTTAAACTTTAAACTAAATTAAACTTCAAACTACTTTAAACTTTAAACTAATTTTAAACTTTAAACTAAATTAATCTTTAAACTACTTTAATCTTCAAACTACTTTAAACTTCAAACTTTCTCAAGCCAACTTAGTTTGTCTCGACGAACTTTTTAATCTAGTTATAATAATAATGTGCAAGTAAGGGCTCCCTATATAGTCTACAGCATTAGCAGAGATAACTTTTTATCCTTAAACTTTTAACTAATAAATGAATTTCTTTAAAGACAGAGACTCAATTAGTTTATTAAACCACTGTTAAATAGAAAAAAAGCAATTTTGTTTAGGTCTCCCCCCGCTGTACCGAACTGTGACGTCAAAACCTGAGGTACATACCGACCAATTAGATTCACTGCATAGTAAAAATGAAAAATTCTAGAATAGCAATATTGTTATAACAGTTATAGTGAAATCTCAGATCATTTTTTTTTTATCCACTGTATTCTTATCAGCAACTGTTGACTCTACGTGCTAGAGGTGTGTCAAACATGACTTTATTACACTTTATTATAAATTAATCTGATTTATCATTGATTTTTGTCGATCAGTTATTTAACTAATTGAATGTCCTGTAACTGTAATTTCTGCCTCATGTTTTTTGTGTGTATCTGAACTCATGTACTCTTGACCAAACAGGCTACGTCATCTACCGTATACGTGTGCGCCGTGGAGGTCGCAAGCGTCCCGTGCCTAAAGGTGCTACCTACGGCAAACCCGTGCACCATGGCGTCAACCAGATCAAGTTCGCACGCAGCCTGCAGTCAGTAGCTGAGGTATGTGAGCAGCATCTCAGCCTATGAGGTGATCCACAGTTGGACGCAAAACCTTGACACGTTTTGTTCAGACAGATTGTATTTGCTAAAATCTACACGCCGTGCACACTTCACAACTGTCTTAAAAGTGCTCAAGTACACAATCAGGCACAAGTGTAGAATAATGGGTGTTAAAGGTTTAATGGTTAGATGCTATTAATTTTATGACCTGTAGTTTGTCAATAATGCACGCTAGGATCAGTTCCAGTGTAAATGTTCTTAAGATGTTCTTCACAGAGCGCGTGTGCACAGAAAACTGCTGCACGTTAGACAGTGTGTGGTTACTGAGTTAGTTGGTACTATAGTGAGACTGGTATAGTTTCTTGTTGAATTGGTACCAAAGTACAGGTACTTTTGTGATCTCTACTATCAAGCCACAACTCTCTCCGTATATAAACACCCCTAGTGACTTGGTTCTGCAAGTATTTTCCAATAAAAAACAAAACAATTAGTTGAAGTCTTTGTTAAACAGTCCCTCCAGGATTCTGCGATCGCAGAATTTAGTGCAGAATTTAGTGCAAAATCCACAAAATTTGGAGGAGCTTGCAATTTTTCTAAATTGCTGCAGATTTTGGGCCTAGATGCATCCTGTGATGTCATCACAAGGTACACTCAGCCTACCACTTCGAAGTAGGCTACGTGCGTTGAACTTGAATCGATCAATACATTTCTGTTTGGGCCATTGCTTTGACAATCTCTCACACACACGAGTGTGGATGCTACAGGGCTCGCAAAAATTCAAAATCGCTGGTAGCCCTTCGGGCAGGCACTCTTCAGATTTTGGTAGCCCGAAATAAATTTTACTAGCCCATATAAAAAGACTACAACTTTTAATGTAGAATATTAGTTAGGAGTCAAAACAATGAATCAAAAACTTTTTCAAAACACAAATATCAACAAATATGCATCTGGTTCTAACTGAACTGAAATGTGTGTGACCAGTATGGAACATGAATCAGTCTGTGTCTGTGGGTTAGCCCCCAATGAGGGTATGATAATAAAAAAAAAAAAGTAGGCTAACTCTTTAGTTTAGGGTCTAATTCTCACTATTAACTAGTTTCATTAACATGCAGATGGCAGGGTTTTTTCATCACTGAGGTCCTGAATGTGAGATATGCTAGTTAGGGGGTTTCAGGGAAAATTTTGATTTCTCTAATCTACATATGTGCATTTTAAGATGTTTTGAAGGCCAAAAAAAATTGGATAACAATAGCTTTAAAACCATGTAAGTGGGCAGCTGATTATTTTTCTCTCCTCATCAGCATCACACTCCTATTCTCTTTGTTTTTCTCTTGCTCTGTCTCTTCCCCTCCTAAAACTGAGCTTTGACTGATATAGGCTTTTCATTTTTGTCTGTCAGTGAAGAAAGTAAGCAAAAGGTCAACTGATAGGTTGATTTATGAATCATTTTCTCAGATGCGTTCATTTACTGAAAGCTACTAGGAAAGCTAACGTTAGGTAGCCTAACTAAGTTTATTAAATTCATTCACAATATGTACCAGGGCTGAACGATATTCTGTTTTAACATCGACATCGCGATGTGCGAATGAGCGATAGTCACATCGCCGGAACATGCGATGTGAAGGGTAACGTTAGTAGTACCCATAAGAGAACGGTAGCACACAGTAAACACGAGTTTGTTGTATGGCTTTTTGTGCCAGCGAACAGTGATTGGTTCGCTGTGCCGCAGCTCACCGCGCTCACAGCCAACATTCAAAAATGCGCGACGAAGAGGATCTGCCGCAAAAAAAGTCAAAATCAGCTATTTGGGACTAGCCTATTTCGTCTACAAAAAGGAGGATGTTGACCAAAAAGAGGTAGGCTACTTTGCTGGAGTGTTATAAAGTTGTGGATGGTTGTCTTTTTTAAACATTCGTTTATTTTTCGTGTTCGCATTTATGAGGAAAAAACAATGTTACGTGACATTACGGACGCGACCGTTATGAAAGCGGCACTAAAAGACTGCTTTAAAACTTTCACAGAAACCTCAAACAGAAAGCACAAAGCCTTTCTTTAAAACGAATTTCGTTTTGTATTAATTGTATCTTAATTTTAATCAGTATTTCATTATCCAATTTCCTGGATTTAATAATGATTAATAATAATTAAAAATAGCAGCCAGCGCCTTAACCGGAGATTAAGCTATCATCCATGAACCGAAACTCAGCGTAAAAGGTAGCCTACTCGCCTCACACACCTAAAAAAAAAAGAAAAAAAAAAAGAAATATATCTATTATCTACAGAAATCTCTACTTTTAAACAGAACCATTAAAAAAAATATATAGCTATATTTAATCTGTATGAAAAGTGCATTTCTCCCGATCACTGCTGCGAAGATCGCGAGTCAGTATATTGTCAACTTCAGCTTTACAGAAAACACTTGTTTATTAATAAACAATTAAAATGTCTCATTGTAATATTTTACATATGAATCATTACTTTTGCTGGGTCTAGGTGGCGTTTACATGAACGCGTCACTGAATCAGCACAGAAAACATAATTTTTCAGGTCCTAGAACCCGAAGAACGTTAGGTCCTGTGTAGAACGTTCACCGAATTCTGAGAGAAATATGTTTCTGGAATAAAATATTAAGTGGCCTTTTTGTTACTTGTAATGAAGCTTGCTTATTAGTGAAATTATTAATAACATGGAATGGTAATTATTGACTTTAGCCTGGATTGATGGCTCGCAATATCGCAATATATATCGTTGGGGGAAAAATATCGCAATGTAATTTTTTTTCCAATATCGTGCAGCCCTAATATGTACACATTCATTATTGATCTTATTCCTAATACAGGGCCGTAGACAGGGCTTTATAATCAAAGAGGTCCTACATTTAAGGTTATTAGGGGGTTCACATTTTTTTATTTCACCGATATGTCCATTTCAAGACGTTTGAAGGCCAAAAAAGGATAAGAAATAGCTTTAAAACCATGTCAGCGGGCAGTAGATGATAACTGTTACCTGCTCTCACTTCTTATCCATCACTTTCTTTTTCTCTCTTGCCCTGTCTCTTCCCCACCTAAAGCTGAACTTTTTTTAATTTACTGAAGGCTACAAATTGTATATTAATTCTCAACATGTACACATTCATTATTAATCTTGTGATGATTCATTATAAAGCCTATGATGAAAACTGCTTTGTTACGTTAATGCTAATGTCCCCTCACAATGACAGTAAACTAATTATTAGTCACAATATAGGCCTATTTTCAGTTCAAAGTGGCGAAATTCGACAAAAGTATATTGATTTGCCTGATTATTTGTCATTCGTTTCACATTTATGACCAAAAAAAGCTGTCAAATATGAAATGTTTAGTTTAGCTACTTACATCTTATCTCGCACTTGACCGTAAACTGAAGCGAGTCGCTCTGCTCAAATTCGCACTCAGCGGCTTCTTGTGAACATAAAGCCCGCCTACTTTGATTTGATTGGTCATCTCAAATATTCTGACATTGACGAGCACTACAGACCAATGAGACTCAGATGAACACACACACACACACACACACCCACCCTGTCCTCTCTGTTTCTGACGTGCACTCTGCTCGGCGTCGCTGCGGATTGAAGATGAAGAACGCGCTGAATCTGATTATAACAAGATTGAAGCGAACACTACTTCAGATAGCCCGTCGGGCAGGCCGGTTATGCATTTTGGTAGCCCGACTGGAAAACACAATAGCCCCGGGACGTCGGGCAGGCGATTTTGCGAGCCCTGTGCTAGTGTTGTCACGATACCAAAATTATTGTTTTGATACCGATACCAAGTCAAGTATTGCGATTTCGATACTTTTTCGATACTTTTCCTGAAAAGGGAGAAACACTCTCAAATATCATTGCTGTGCTTTATTTTAAAACCGGGACAACATTCTAATCATATAACACACTAATAAATGAACATATGAACAGCAGATATATTAAACATTTGAACAAAATATGAAATATCAAAATATAAAAAAATAAATTAGAGCAATAACATTCAAGGTACATTTTTTTTTAATAAATTTAGCAGCATTCTCATTTATCATAAGAAACATAAGAGCTTTATCTTGATTCTGAACTTTGAATAAAAATATGAACAGCGATTATATTAAACAATGTTTAATATTGGCAGAGGTGTCAAGTAACGAAGTACAAATACTTGTAAATACGTGCAAAACTACTCCAAAGGAAACCTAGATGCGGTAAGCGAGGGAGAAATCGGGGCAAATCGCGTCAAATATTGATTCAGAGAGAGAGAGAGAGAATTGCATTTTTTTTCCTTACATTACTTTTACTTTTATACTTTAAGTAGTTTTGAAACAAGTACTTTTATACTTTTACTTGAGTAAAAAGCTTGAGTTGATACTTCAACTTCTACAGAAGTCTTTTTAAACCCTAGTATCTATACTTCTACCTGAGTAATGAATGTGAATACTTTTGACACCTCTGAATATTGGTAACATATGATAAGCCTCACTGGTGATATATTTGACATGTGGGGAGAGAGTTGTGGAAGGCCTATACTTCATGTTAAACATAAATATATAGCAGTAAAGACAACGTCGGCAGTGTTGACGGCAAAATAGGCTACAGAATAATTCGTTCTGTATTGAGAGGTGCAATATTTGAAAATCATGTCATCATCAATAATAGTTTTTTTAATTACATTTATATTGTATTTGTCAAAACTTTCAAACATCAAAATGTCATTTATGTATTCGTGTCAAAATGACATAGAAACATCTTTTCCTATTCTATTTTGCCTGGGAACGCTTCCAACACGTTTGCGTGACGTGTGAAAAATAGGCGTCGGTTCTATTTCTAGCATGCACGTGTTTTCCGCGCGTCTCGAGCTGCGCCCAGACGCGTGTGTCACGCAGGTAGTTAACATGGGAGCCGAAATAAAAACGGACACGACACGCAGCCAGTGTGTCGCCGGCCTTACAAATTTGGAACGCGGTCATTCTTAGAAGTAGCCTATCGGTACTAATAAATTAAGGAATCGTGACGTTTTTAATTTCCGATTTACTTTTGAAGTATCGGTGCACCGTGCAACAGAGCAAGGTAGGCAACGTACTTCCATATGTCACTCCTCGCGTCATCTTTTTCTACGAGTCGTGGACCACTTGTGCTCGCACATGCAGCCATCAAAAATGTTTTGTCACATGACACTGACAGCGGCAGGTTCTTTGCTGCGTGCGTCAGGAAAAAAAACACAGACGTCCATAGGGAGGCTTTTTTTTTTTTTGATACTGATAAATTTAGGTATCGTGACGTTTTTAATTTCCGAGTATCGCGATACTTTTGAAGTATCGGTACACCGTGCAACACTAGTGGATGCTCTGAGTGACATCGTTTCCATCAATTGGTTCGGTTTATCAACAATGTCTGTATGCTGCATGAAAGAGGCTCACTGTAAATTATGTGCACTTTAATCTGTTTTAAACAGTTGTTTACTTTAAACATAATGGTAAGGCCTGCCCAATCGACCCAACGATGGTTTCCGATAAGCGGGTGAAGGTTTTCTTTTCAGTGTGGCAAAGTAATTTAATTCCAATTAAACTTATCTGACTCCATTTTATCACGACCTCAAATTGGAATGCCAATTGGTAATAGGTCATTTATATAATAGTTTAGCTACATGTTTTGATTATTTTATTTAACTCTTTACTCTTATTGTACTCGTTCATTGGGTCCTCACACCGGCCATTCATTTTTATGCGGGCCCACGATCACAAACTCGCCAGTCTAGGTCACTAGACAGAGGCAATTGACTACTGTTTAGAAGGCCGCCTTCATGCTTGCTCCATCTAAAAGTATTTTGTTTACTCCCCATAGATCTGTATACACTTGAATACACCCTGCCCAATGGTATCCTACAATGTTCATATTGAAGGCTATGAAAACAAGTAAATGTAACCATGTAGGCTATGCTGTATTAGCAACAACATTACCATCTATATAAATGAAGGTGACCATCTAAAAATGAAAATAATGCTGCTTTTTTTTAAAGCACAAGTTAAATTCAGGTTTAAAATTCTACATATACATGTATCTAAAATATGTGTTGGACATTAAATGTGCTATATTTTGTTCAGCATTATTACACTTCTATTCTGTTGCACTTTGTCGCTCATTCACTGAAGTCTGTGAAGTTTAGCAGAGACTCGCTTGTATAAGGCTTGTCCACTTCTGACAGCAAAACGGAAATATTTGCATGACTTTCTAACATAAACAGATGGGGAAATTACCTGTGAAATACAAGTTAAATGCATTAAACCGCACAAGTATCTGTCAGAGCATCTGATGCATATAGCATTAACTATCTCAAGTTATTTTGAAGGCCTTAATATAAAGCATGTCTCATATTTTAGACAAATTGGATTATTACTTGCTGCAGCTCACTCTGTTTCCTCTGCTGTCTTCAATACACATCTCTGTTGTGGTTTGAAATGTCAATGTCTTATGTTTTTTTTTTTTTTTTATGGCTTTAATTTACACAAGTTGACGTCAGTTTCTCACCTGTGTCCTGGTGGTATTGTGCTGTTCTAACCCTGTTTGTTTTGTTTTTTTAGGAGCGCGCTGGTCGTCATTGCGGAGGTCTGCGGGTGCTAAACTCTTACTGGGTTGGTGAAGATTCCACTTACAAGTTCTTTGAAGTGATCCTCATTGACACCTTCCACAAAGCCATCAGGCGCAACCCTGACACGCAATGGATCACCAAGGCTGTGCACAAGCACAGGGAAATGCGTGGGCTCACGTCGGCTGGCAAGAAGAGCCGTGGTCTGGGCAAGGGCCACAAGTTCCACCTCACCATCGGCGGCTCTCGTCGTGCAGCCTGGAAGAGACGCAACACCCTACAGCTGCACCGTTATCGCTAAACCACGTGTGCTACAACTGTACATTTATCCAAATAAAGTACCTTTCTATGGTCATGTGATGTCTTTATTTTGTGGGTTTAGACCAACAGAATCTGTAATACGCAAGTTATTAAGATGATAGAATGTGTTTTTGGTTATTTGCACTATTAAGTTTGCATTGTAGGTCTTTCTAAAGAGGATTTTGCACGAGTGTAAATTCCAAAGATGAGTGTCGAATGTAATAGCCCTTTTGTTTGTATGTAGTCTTGATCAGAATGATCCAGATTTGTAAATCCCCCATTTTTCTATCCAGGATCAGGTAATGCAGCTTTCTTTGTGCACCCTTATGGAGGCAATAAAGGGACATGGGCCCAGCTGTTCAAAGGTATTCTGACAGATTTTGGCTATCGGATTGGATCAAATCTTGAAAATGGGTTGTTAAAATAAAATAAAAAAAGGGATCCTTTAGATCACAAAGTCCAATCTTGGTTTGGATGTGGATCAAATCATTAGGTTGTTCAAAACTTATTAAGATTGGGACATCACACGGGATTATACTGATCCCAGCAAAAGGGTGAATTTCAGGGAAAAAAAATGTAATAAAACTTTCAAACTGGTCATGTAATGATACACGTAGGCTAAATTTTTTATATATTTTTTTATTCTGTCCTCAGTGTGTGTGACTGTACACAAATCGACAGATAACAGGCTTCAAGAGAAAGTCAGAGGCTGGAGTAAAGTTCAAGGCTCTTTACTGTTGTCGTAATTCTCATGAAGGAATCTTTGTAAAACTGAAATGATACAGAAAGATAGCACCAATCCCTGAATGCTATTTAAACACGTCATACATAGGCGCCGATTTATGTTTTCCTCCGTGGGTGCTCATAGGCGCAAGCCCTTTAAAAAAAAAAAAAAAGTAGTCAAAAAATGTTTGCATTGCAGAACCTTAGGAAATGGACAGCGGCCGACACGAACACACACACCTATTTAACCTACTTGATAATACAGCCGTAAAGTAATCTTTCAAGGACAGCGCCACTTCTCACAAATACAGACAGGATTGGATATGAAAAGTTTAACTGACACGTAACCGCGATCAGCTTCGTGAGAAATTTACAAAATGTAACAGTGTTAAATTTGACAAATACTGTTCGATAGAACTTCTTGGTTTGTTACTACAGTAACAGTTTGTTCCTTCAAACAAGACAGCAGAACAGATCGCAACGGATTGTTCCTTCACTTTTCCTCATCACGAAACCAATTTTAGCTCTTGGTTACACACACCTCACTACTCTGAGCGTCACTGCCAAGTGCGCAGCGCGTGCCTGAAGAGAAGTCGCGCGCACACATGAGCAGATGCTGCGAACACGCGGCTCTGAGAGGAAACGAAGGGACGAGCCCTTTCAAATACAGTTCTCTCTTTTTAATCGGTAGGAAACCGATTCTATTCTGCATATGTAATTCAGAGCGCGCCAGGTGTGCCACGCAGATAGAAAGATGATTTTTTTTTTTTTTTTTGGTCGCGCGCAGATGCTGTGAGCACGAGGTAATGGAACTAATAGAATCAAGGGTTTGGAAATCCATTTCTTTTTAATATGAAATGCCATTCATTCAGAGCTCACCTTGTATGCAAGTTGAAAGATGTTGTTTGGTTCTTTCAGATTGGACAGAAAAAGCCCAAAAATAATATGGATAAAGCCAATAGGCTTCTATCACGTTCAAACTTTTGACATTGATAACGGTATAAATTGCGCTGGGAACGTCTTCCTTTCGACATCAAACCAATGATTTACACCAAGTCATTTTAATTTTGTCACAAGTAATTCAATAAAAGTTCACGGTCTCCCCCTGGTGGTTCCATCTGAATGCGCGTTAAACTTAAGCTCAATCAGCCAGTCTGTTAAGACAATGTACATGACGGACAATGTTAACACAACTTTTATTATTTTTCAATTGGATCTGGACAGCTACAGGATCAGTTGGAACTTGGAACACTAGGCTAACTGCAAGCCAACGTTTGCCCATCAATGGCATGCCATACGTCGCTGATCTGAATGGCCACAAATCCCTACATCCATGTTCCAACATTCAGTGGAAAGCCTTCCAAGAAGACTGTAAGCTGTTATGGCTGCAAAGGAAGGGATTAATGCTTTTTTGCCATGTTCTAAACAAGATGGGAGCATTAGTGTGATGTGTGATATGCAGCCTGACACGCTGTTCCACTTCATCCTAAAGGTGTTCGTTGAGTTTTTGTGGAGGCCTTTTTCTTCCACATCAGACACAGTAAATCATTTCTGAATGGATGGCGCTTTTCAGCGGGTGTTTTCATTCTTTTGGCCATAATTTCACTGCCATCATGCAGCATATGAATTCATGCATTATTCAAGAATGTGTCCACATAACAAAGGGATGTTTTGATACTAGATGACTCAGAGTAAGCCCAGGGAACTGCCATTTAAAGAGCAATTTTTCAGTATTTTAGTGAATCATTCAATTTCTTTATTTCTTTATTTTTGGATTTTAATTTATAAAGAAGGTTGATTGAGATTTGTGATAATCAGAGTGACTTCTTTGCTGACAGGTTTTGTTATTTGCCTTGTTCTTTCTGCTTTAGAAGTGGTTGGTTTCTGCAGCTCTCTGTAATGATTTGAAATAAACCCCTTTTTAGATAATCTCACACCAAGGAAAAGATTGATGGTGCTATCTTCTTTTCACGGTTAGTTTAAGTTTGTTTTCTTCTTGTATAAAAAAATAAATAAAAAATCCATAACTCAATGCAAATACTCCACAGGCATGCAAATTCCATTGTTTAGCCATCAATTCAATGGAGTTAGGGGGGTTGGAAAGTCCATCACATGCATTAGCTGAATTTCAGATTCCTTCAAGAACCTCTATTGGATTTAGGGACGCATATAATTGGGATGTGCCGTGGCAACTCATCAATGTTAATTAACCATGTATCATGACAGCATCTGGGTTGCTGACAATTCCACCCACACATGATATGGGTATAGTTTTTATTTCCTTCTTAGCTCTTTTTGCATTGTTTTTGTTTTGTTGACTGTATAAGATATTTTCTGTTATTAAACCAGTCAAGAATATCTGAAGGAAATTGGTTCACTCAAAAGATTCAGTGCATGCAGAAAATATCTTGCCAATCCTTTTAATGCTCTCATCTTTTTATCAGTCCTGTGTGCACTCATACCTTCTTTTTGATTATAGCAACATGTAATATCCTCTGGCAAGGAGCTCTGCTCAACAAATCAAGATTTGGCTGACCACTGGTTGTCCACAAGAAAGAAATCAGAAATATAATTTCACACACCAACTGTCATCCATACTGGGGGCATACTGTTTAATGCTGCCCAACACCTTCATTCATTTAAAAAAATATATCTTGACTCTTCTGTGCCTCTTGATAAATCTGGGCATGCGTGTAACTGAATTCAAGACTTTGAATAAAAATGAATAAGTGATTTGGTTTGTATTGTCCATCTATCCAGTGTTAACTGAATCTAATAATGTGGAATGGCAGAAGCAGAAGAAATGCAAATAATATATTTCAATATGTTCCATTAAAAATATATATTTTGCAAATCTGTGCCATATTGCATCTGGTTGTTCACCTTTCACAAATGTGTTTACTATAGTCCATGAACACTGAATAGTACACTTTTAAGAGTGAAGTTATTTAATTCATTCAGGCATGCATGGGTAAACATGTCAATGATATGGCAGAGACTGTTTCTCTAAATGTATTTAATCATTTTTATATAGATCCTCTGAGATTTTTCCCTGCGGCGAAAAGCTGGAGGGTTTAAGAGCTGTTTTTCTAGAAAAAAATACTTTTGAAAAACGTAATTACAGCCAACAAGCTACCCGAGAGATTGCCTAATCAATGTCTGTGAGCATGCTGTGTATGTACGCCTGGGGAAAAAATAGATTTTTTTTATGATGTATTGTCATAAGAAGTGAACAACAAGTAGCCTACTTCTGAGGATTAAAGCTATTGTTGTGATTTTTGATATCTCGAACGGTTTGGCCGTGGCGAGGAAACGAATTTATGGCGAGAAAAGAGAAACACGAAGTGGTATAACTTCTGCATACATTAACGGATCTTGATGAAACTTAAAGACTGTAGCTATTTTAACACTTTAGCTATTGTTGTGACACATCTTAAAGAGATACTTTCTTTGGCATGTTTAATAAGCTTTAGTTCTTCAAGCTAGACAGCCTAAATCTTTTATAAAACATATCAATTGGCTTGTAAAGTCAATGAATGTGGATTGGTCAATTTAGTCAATTGGCTGGCATGGGCATGTTTAGCATGTTTAGCTTCAGCCTGGCCCTGATGGCCGCGGGTTCTGACCTGTGTGCAAAGTTTCAAGAGTTTTCGAGCATGATAAGAGCCCCAAAAGTGCCCGAAAGGTTGACAGAAAAATAATAAATAAATATAGCTGCGAGCAGCGATTGCGGGCCCAAGCCGGTGGCACCGCCACCCTGGTGCCTTTAGTTACACTAAAGCCACCGGGGTGGCGGTGTCACCGGCTTGGGCCCTCCATCGCTGCTCGCAGCTATATTTATATATATATATATATGTATATATGTATATGTATGTAACAAAATATATATATATATATATATATATATATATATATATATAAATAAATATATATGGTGTGCGTCCACGGCGAGGAACGGGCAGAAAAGAGCGAACGTTTTTTAGTTCATTCCTACTTCCATAGGAATTCATTGAAAACGCTCGCTCTGCACCATTATCCATGTCAGTGCGGTCAAAAGCATTTTGAAAGTGACACACTTCCTGCTGCCAGTTGGTGGCGCTATAACTTTGTCTCACAATAGTTACATCCATCTGATCGGCCTGCTGAAGCACGAACACACTGCTGAAGTTTCATCAAGATCAGTTAACGTATGCAGAAGTTATATTACTTCGTGTTTCTCTTTTCTCGCCATTGTTTCCTCGCCACGGCCAAACCGTTCGAGATATCAAAAAATCCGTCCGGAATTTATCATCCTCAATGTCTTGACTTCATGCTGACCGAGTTTGGAGGCGATTGGATGAATTCTCTAGGATGAGTACATCAAATTCCACAGCATGCGTTTTTCAAACAACCCATAATAGCCGACTTCCTGTTGGGCGGAGCTAATAACTTAGAGTGCGGAAGTTGTTCGGCCCGATGAGATCTATATGTGTACCGAGTTTCATATTAATTCATGCAAGCGTGTTTGATATATGGACCAAGTTTTTAGACCATGTCCAAGGGGGCGCTGTTGAGCCCCCCTGCCACGCCCGGGTACCAGCTTCAGCCCGGCTCTGATGACTGTGGGTTCTGACCTGTGTGGAAAGTTTCAAGAGTTTTTGAGCACGTTAAGGGCCCCAAAAGACCCTGAAACCTTGAAGAACAAAGATTAAATGGAATAGACAAATCCCCCCCCCCACCCCCACACACAGACACACAGAGAGAGAGAAAAAATTCTCCAGAAAATCCACATTCAAACCAAAATATCTGACTTCCTGTGGATCTGAGGTAATGACTGTAAATTAGAAAGGTGTCCTGCTTGATGAGAACAATACACCTACCAAGTTTTGTGATTCTAGGAAAAACTAAGCCCCCATTTTTGACTAAAGGTGGCGCTACTGAGCCATTCCACCACGCCCATTTCTGAAACTTTGCACATGTCTACTGTATAATAAATGTGATGTGTCTGTCGAGTTTCATGCATTTTCAAGCATGTGAAGAGTCTCAAAAGCATCCGAAAAGAATATTAAAGTTTGATGCGTTGCCACGGCAACAGTATCTAAGATATCAATAATCCTTTCACAGGTCTACATCTGCCGTGTGTCTACATTATACACATAAAGTTTTAAGCAAATCGGGTAAAAATAAGAAAGTGATTTCAAAGCATTTTGAAAGTGACACACTTCCTGTTGCCAGTTGGTGGCGCTATAACTTTGACTCACAAAGGTCACATCCATGTGATCGGCCTCTTACAACGAACACACTGCTGAAGTTTCAGCAAGATCAGATAATGTATGCAGAAGTTATAACACACTTCCTGTGTCCCATTATTCGCCATAAATTCGTTTCCTCGCCACGGCCAAACCGTTAGAGATATCAAAAATCTGTTCGCAAGAATTCATCCTCAATGTCTTGACTTCATTCACACCGAGTTTGGCGGCGATCGGATGAATTCCCTAGGAGGAGTATTTCACATTCCATTGTATGCGTTTTCCAAACAATGTATAATAACCGACTTCCTGTTGGGCTTTTGTAAAACTTAGAGCACGAAAGTTGTGCGGCCCGATGAGATCTATATGTGTACTGAGTTTCATATTATTACATGCAAGCGTGTTTGATATATGGACCAAGATTTCGGACCCCATTCCAGGGGGCGCTGTCGAGCCCCCCTGCCACGCCCGGGTACCAGCTTCAGTCCGGCCCTGATGGCCGCGGGTTCTGACCTGTGTGCAAAGTTTCAAGAGTTTTTGAGCATGTTAAGGGCCCCAAAAGTGGCAAAAAGGCAAAAAAAAAAAGAATGAAGAAAAAGAAAAAGAAAAAGAAAAAGAAAAAAAATAATAATCCTTACGGAAACAATAGGGCCTTCGCCCTTTCAGGGCTTGGGCCCTAATAATAATAATAATAATCCTACCGAAAACAATAGGGCCTTCGCCCTTTCAGGGCTTGGGCCCTAATAAACAATAATCCTACCGAAAACAATAGGGCCTTCGCCCTTTCAGGGCTTGGGCCCTAAATATATATATAAATATAGCTGCGAGCAGCGATTGCGGGCCCAAGCCGGTGGCACCGCCACTCTGGTGCCTTTAGTTACACTAAAGCCACCGGGGTGGCGGTGTCACCGCCTTGGGCCCTCCATCGCTGCTCGCAGCTATATTTATTTATTTTTATATATATATATATATATATATATATATATATATATATATATATATATATATATATAAATGTAAAAAAATATATATATATACATTATATATATGTAACAAAAAAAAAATATATATATATATATATACACATTATATATATGTAACAAAAAAAAAAAAATATATATATATATATATATATATATATATATATATGGCGAGGCGAGGAACGGGCAGAGAAGAGCGAACGTTTTTGGACATTCATCATATTGCATTGGTTTTCATTTCTTGTCCTCAAACCGAGCACTAATCTGTTTATTTTTAAGTCACACATTCTCCATTGATTAAAAAAGACAATCAAATGTATTTTTTAATGGTAGTATTATTTTATACAGAAATAAATTATTTATAATTCAGATGAGAATAAAGTTAGTGTTAATTAAAATTGTAAGGAAAACAAATATATTGATCTAAAATCTACTATCATTTGCTGCAAATAGGTTGACTATTTATATTTATTATTATATTTTATTACGGCTGTAATGAACCGGCTGCGATGTCAAGATTGGAATGCTGGAATGCACAGTGTGTGTGTGTGAGGCGTGGACGCGATCGAACAGTGGAAACATAAAAACATAGGCTACTCCGTCGGTTTGTTCATACAGGACATCATTTAAACTGCAATGTGTTTACTTATATTTATGTACACTCGCAATAAAACACAACATTGTGCTTTTGTAAAAAAAACATTCAAGCAATCCCACCCCCGAAATGGCGCTATTTTTTAAATGAAACTAAAATGCTCACGGCTGCATGGGCAATAACGCGTCTACAGCGAGGAACGAGCAGAACAGAGTGAATGTTTTTTAGTTCATTCCTACTGGACGTCCGTATTTCACTTTCGCTTTTAAAGGGATACTCCACTTTAAAATGAAAATTCTGTCATCATATTCTCACCCTCATGTTGTTTTAATCCTTTATGAATTTCTTTCTTCTGCTGAACAGAAAGGAAGATATTTAGGAGAATGTCAGTAACCAGACAGTTTCTGATCCCATTGACTTCCATAGTAGGAAAAAAAATTATACTATGGAAGTCAATGAGACCAGAAACTGTCTGGTTACTGACATTCTTCTAAATATCTTCCTTTCTGTTCAGCAGAAGAAAGAAATTAATAAAGGATTGAAACAACATGAGGGTGAGTATATGATGACAGAATTTTCAATTTAAAGTGGAGTATCCCTTTAAGTTAGCGATTTAAAAGCCCCCGCTGCGGTGTCACACATCGATTAACCAGTGGGAAAAAATTCTCAGTCACATCGCTATTATATTTATATATAAATACAATATACAATGGGCCTACCTGATTTTGAACACAAGAGGGCAGTATAGCCCTATGTATGACTTTTTTTTTTTTACTAAATAGCGCATTCTGGCTGATTTTAAACTTGCACATAATTCTTGAATTGAAAAAACTGAATAAACCCAAAACTAGTTCTGTTTCGTTTTAGTTCTGATATTTGTATAATTTTATATAAAAATAAATGGTGTATAATTAAATTTTTTAAAGATATGAGATGTTTTCTGATTCCTTTTTTGACATTATTTTAATCCCTCGCCATATCAAAACCGTTTGAGATATTCAATATCCGTTCACAATTTAGCATCTTTAATGTATTTTCATCATGTTGAAAAAGTTTGGTGTGAATAAAATAAACCACTTAGCAGGAGTGGGTAAAAATGCAGAGGCTGAATTTGCAAATAAATCCACATTCAAACCAAAATATCTGACTTCCTGTTGGTCAGAGCTAATAACTTTAAATTAGAAAGTTGTCCGGCTCGATGAGACCAATATACGTACTGATTTTTGTAATTGTGGGTAAAACTAACCCCCCCACTTTTGTCAAAAACATTTTGAAAGTGACACACTTCCTGCTGCCAGTTGGTGGCGCTATAACTTTGACTCACAATAGTCACATCCATCTGATCGGCCTCTTACCACGAACACACTGCTGAAGTTTCATCAAGATCAGTTAATGTGTGCAGAAGTTATAACACTTCGTGTTTCTCTTTTCTCGCCATAAATTCGTGTCCTCGCCACGGCCAAACCGTTTGAGATATCAAAAATCCGTCCGCAATTTAGCATCCTCAGTGTCTTGACTTCATGCACACCGAGTTTGGTGGCGATTTAATTAATTCTCTAGGAGAAGTGTTTCAAATTCCACAGCAAGCGTTCTCCAAACAACCCATAATTGCCGACTTCCTGTTGGGCTGGCGTAAAACTTAGAGCACGAAAGTTGTTCGGCCCGATGAGATCTATATGTGTACCGAGTTTCATATCATTACATGCAAGTGTGTTTGATTTATGGACAAGTGTTCGGATCCTGTTCCAGGGGGCGCTGTTGAGCTCCCCTGCCACGCCCGGGTACCAGCTTCAGCCCGGCCCTGATGGCCGCAGGTTCTGACCTGTGTGCAAAGTTTCAAGAGTTTTCGAGCACGTTAAAGGCCCCAAAAGCCCCTGAAACCTTGAAAAACAGGAATTTTAAACAAATCTCACTCAAAAGACAAATCCCCCCACCCCTCACACACACAGAGACGCAGAGGCAGAGAGAGAGAGGGAGAGAATTCTCCAAAAAATCACATTCAAACCAAAATATCTCACTTCCTGTTGGTCACAGCTTATGACTATAAATTAGAAAGTTGTCCGGCTTGATGAGAACAATATACATAACGATTTTTGTGACTCTACTTAAAACTAAGCCCCCATTTTTGACTAAAGGTGGCGCTACTGAGCCCCTCACCACGCCCGTTTCTGAAACTTTGCACATGTCTACTGGCTAATAAATGTGATGTGTCTGTCGAGTTTCATCCAATTTCAAGTATGTTAAGAGTCTCAAAAGCATCTGAAAAGAATATTAAAGTTTGATGCGTTGCCACGGCAACAGTATTTAAGATATCAATAAAGCTTTCACAGGTCTACATCTGCCGTGTGTCTACATTATACACATAAAGTTTGAAGCAAATCGGGTAAAAATAAGAGGGTGATTTCAAAGCATTTTGAAAGTGACACACTTCCTGCTGCCAGTTGGTGGCGCTATAACTTTGACTCACAATAGTCACATCCATGTGATCGGCCTCTTACAACGAACACACTGCGGAAGTTTCATCAAGATCAGTTCATGTATGCAGAAGTTATAACACACTTCCTGTTTATCTTTTCTCGCTATAAATTCGTTTCATCGCCACGGCCAAACCGTTCGAGATATCAAAAATCCGTCCGCAATTTAGCATCCTCAATGTCTTGACTTCATGCACTCCGAGTTTCGAGGGGATTGGATGAATTCTCTAGGAGGAGTATTTCAAATTCCAGAGCATACGTTTTTCAAACAACCCATAATAGCTGACTTCCTGTTGGGCGGAGATAATAACATAGAGTGCGGAAGTTGTTCGGCCTGATGAGATCTATATGTGTACCGAGTTTCATACTAATACGTTCTTGTATGTGTCCAAGATTTCAGATTGTGTTCTAGGGGGCGCTATTGAGCCCCCCTGCCACGCCCCGGGTACCAGCTTCAGCCCGGCCCTGATGGCCGCGGGTTCTGACCTGTGTGCAAAGTTTCAAGAGTTTTCGAGCACGTTAAGGGCCCCAAAAGTGCCAGAGAAGTAGAAAAAAATAATAATAAATATAGCTGCGAGCAGCGATTACGGGCCCAAGCCGGTGGCACCGCAACCCCGGTGCCTTTAGTTACCTAAAGGCACCGGGGTGGCGGTACCGCCGGCTTGGGCCCTCCATCGCTGCTCGCAGCTATATTTATATATATATATATATATATATATATATATATACATACATACACACACATACATATATATGTATATATATATATATATATATATATATATATATATATATATTATTGTTCAAAAGTTTGGGGTCAGTAAGATTTTTAATGTTTTTAGGAGAAGTCTCTTCTGCTCACCAAGGCTGCATTTATTGATTAAAAATACAAACAAAAACAGTAATATTGTGAAATATTATTCCAATTTAAAACAGCTGTTTTCAATTTTTAAATATTTTACATAGTAATTCATTTCTGTGATCAAAGTTGAGTTTTCAGCATCATTACTCCAGTCTTCAGTGTCACATGATCCTTCAGAAATCATACTAATATGATGATTGATGCTCAATAAATATTCATTATTATTTTCAATGTTGAAAACAGTTGTGTACAGATTTTTTTTTTCAAAATGCTTTGATGAATGTTAGTTCAAAAGAACAGCATATATTTCAAATATATATTTTTTTAACATTATAAATGTCTTTACTGTAACTGTTGATCACATCCTTCATAAATAAAAGTACTGATTTATTTTATTTATTTACCCCAAAAATAACATTTTAATTATTACTAACCCAAAACTTTTGAGCGGTAGTGTTTAACGTTACAAAAGCTTTAGATTTCAGATAAATGCTGTTCTTTTGAACTTTCTATTCATCAAAGACTGTACACAACTGTTTTCGACATTTAAAATAATAATGAATGTTTCTTGAGTATCAATCATCATATTAGAATAATTTCTGAAGGATCATGTGACAGTGACGACTGGAGTAATGATGCTGAAAACTCAGCTTTGATCACAGGAATAAATAACAGTTTAAAATATATTAAAATAGAAAGCAGCTGTTTTAAATTGGAATAATATTTTACAATATTACTGTTTTTGTTTGTATTTTTAATCAAATATATGCAGCCTTGGTGAGCAGAAGAAACTTCTCTGTTATGTGCGCGCCACAGACTGCACGCACGTCCGCTTAGAGTTCCGCCTTTTGCCTTCCGTCAATATTACGTTATTAGAAAAATATTTTTTTAGAGAATCGATTTTTTGACATTTGTGAATCGATTCAGAATCGTCCACGTCCGCATCGCGATGCATCTAAGAATAATTTTTTTCTCCCACCCCTAGATTTCATACAAATAAACAGTTACAATTAAGTCACTTACATTTTAGATGCAATGTTGACTGTTTTTGTTCTGTTTCAGCAGCGAAAATAGTTCAACAAAGATCACGGCAGAACCATCACTTATCACGTGTTTTCTCATAACTGAACGATTCAGCATTTTTAACGAATCGGTTGACTCAAAGATTGAATGATCAATCCATAAACATCTGTCTTAATCATGATCGACTCATTCGAACGAATCGTTTGAACGAATGAATCAATGACTCGCTTATTAAGATGGATGCCTGGCGACACCTAATGGCGGTTTAGTGTTGTTTATTCTTTCCCACATGTGTGTGATTTGTGTGTGCAACATTATCATTATTTTTCTTTCACTATTATATTAGCGATTTAAAAGCACCCACTCGTGTCACACGTCGATTAACCGGTGGGAAAATATCCTCAGACACATACCTAATAAATGTATATTTAAATACAATATTGGCCTACCTGGTAAAAAGTTTTATATACTATTTTGATGTCCTTTTGGACACAAGAGGGCAGTATAGCCCTATGTTTGCTTTTTTGTTGAACCAAATAGCACTAAATAGCCTGTTTTAACTTTTTCATTCTTCTTGAATTGCAAAAACAGAATAAAATGGGTTTAGTTGTGATATTTGCATTCTTTTATATAGAAATAAATGGTATATAATTACATTTTTAGAAGATTTTTAGTGTTTCCTTTTTGGACATTACTTTAATCCCTCGCCATAGCAAAACCGTTTAAGATATTTATTATCCATTCACAATTTAGCATATTTAATGTAGTTTCATCATGTTGAAAAAGTTTGGTACGAATAAAATAAATAGTTTAAGAGGAGTGGCTAAAAATTCAGAGGCTGATTTAGCAAAAAAAATCACATTCAGACCAAAATATCTGACTTCCTGATGGCCAGAGCTATTGAATGTAAATTAGAAAGTTGTCCGGCTTGATGAGAACAATATACAAACTATTTTTTCTTTACTGTAGTTAAAACTAACCCCCCCACTTTTGTCAAAAGCATGTTGAAAGTGACACACTTCCTGCTGCCAGTTGGTGGCGCTATAACTTTGACTCACAATAGCTACATCGATCTGATCGGCCTCTTACCACGAACACACTGCTGAAGTTTCATCAAGATCAGTTAATGTATGCAGAAGTTATTCCACTTCGTGTTTCTCTTTTCTCGCCATAAATTCGATTCCTCGCCACAGCCAAACCGTTCGAGATATCAAAAATCTGTTCGCAATTTAGCATCCTCAATGTCTTGACTTCATGCTGACTGAGTTTGGAGGTGATTGAATGAATTCTCTAGGAGGAGTACATCACATTCCACAGCAAGCGTTTTCCAAACAACCCATAATAGCCGACTTCCTGTTGGGCTGGCGTGAAACTTGACAGAGGGAAAGTTGTTCGGCCCCATGAAATCTATATGTGTACCAAGTTTCATATTAATTCATGCAAACGTATTTGATATATGGACCAAGTTTTCAGACCCTGTTCAAGAGGGCGCTGTTGAGCCCCCCTGCCACGCCCGTTTCTGAAACTTTTCACATGTCTACTGGCTAATAAGTGTTATGTGTCTGTCGAGTTTCATCCAATTTCAAGCATGTTAAGAGTCTCAAACGCATCCGAAAAGAATATTAAAATTTGATGCGTTGCCACGGCAACAGTATCTAAGATATCAATAATCCTTTCACAGGTCTACATCTGCCGTGTGTTTACATTATACACATAAAGTTTGAAGCAAATCGGGTAAAATTAAGAGGGTGACTTCAAAGCATTTTGAAAGGGACACACTTCCTGCTGCCAGTTGGTGGCGCTATAACTTTGACTCACAATAGTCACATCCTTGTGATCGGCCTCTTACAACAAACACACTGCGAAAGTTTCATCAAGATCAGTTAATGTATGCAGAAGTTATAACACACTTCCTGTGTACCATTATTCGCCATAAATTCGTTTCCTCGCCACAGCCAAACCGTTCGAGATATCAAAAATCCGTCCGCAATTTAGCATCCTCAATGTCTTGACTTCATGCACACCGAGTTTGGTTGTGATTGGACGAATATTCTAGGAGGAGTATTTCAAATTCCAGAGGATGCGTTTTTCAAACAACCCATAATAGTTGACTTCCTGTTGGGCTGGTGTAAAACTTAGAGCACGAAAGTTGTTCGGCCCGATGAGATCTATATGTGTACTGAGTTTCATATTATTATATGCAAGCGTGTTTGATTTATAGACCAAGTTTTCGGACACCATTCCAGGGGGCGCTGTCGAGCCCCCGTGCCACGCCCGGGTACCAGCTTCAGTCCGGCCCTGATGGCCGCAGGTTCTGATGTGTGTGCAAAATTTCAAGAGTTTTTGAGCATGTTAAGGGCCCCAAAAGTGCCCAAAAGGTTGACAAAATAATAATAATAATAATAAATAATCCTACCGGAAACAATAGGGCCTTCGCCCTTTCAGGGCTTGGGCCCTAATAAACAATAATCCTACCGAAAACAATAGGGCCTTCGCCCTTTCAGGGCTTGGGCCCTAATAATAATAAATAATCCTACCGAAAACAATAGGGCCTTCGCCCTTTCAGGGCTTGGGCCCTAAATATATATATATATATATATATATGTATATATACATATATATATATATATATTATATATATATATATATATATATATATATATATATATAGCTGCGAGCAGCGATTGCGGGCCCAAGCCGGTGGCACCGCCACCCTGGTGCCTTTAGTTACACTAAAGCCACCGGGGTGGCGGTGTCACCGCCTTGGGCCCTCCATCGCTGCTCGCAGCTATATATATATATATATATATATATATATATATATATATATATATAAATGTGACAAAAAAAAAAATATATATATATACATTATATATATGTAACAAAAAAAAAAAAAATATATATATATATGGCGAGGCGAGGAACGGGCAGAGAAGAGCGAACGTTTTTGGACATTCATCATATTGCATTGGTTTTCATTTCTTGTCCTCAAACCGAGCACTAATCTGTTTATTTTTAAGTCACACATTCTCCATTGATTAAAAAAGACAATCAAATGTATTTTTTAATGGTAGTATTATTTTATACAGAAATAAATTATTTATAATTCAGATGAGAATAAAGTTAGTGTTAATTAAAATTGTAAGGAAAACAAATATATTGATCTAAAATCTACTATCATTTGCTGCAAATAGGTTGACTATTTATATTTATTATTATATTTTATTACGGCTGTAATGAACCGGCTGCGATGTCAAGATCGCAATGCTGGAATGCACAGTGTGTGTGTGTGTGTGTGTGTGTGTGTGTGTGTGAGGCATGGGCGCGATCGAACAGTGGAAACATAAAAACATAGGATACTCCGTAGGTTTGTTCAAACAGGACATAATTTAAACTGCACTGTGTTTACTTATATTTATGTACACTCGCAATAAAACACAACATTGTGCTTTTGTAAAAAAAACATTCAAGCAATCCCACCCCCGAAATGGCGCTATTTTTTAAATGAAACTAAAATGCTCACGGCTGCATGGGCAATAACGCGTCTACAGCGAGGAACGAGCAGAACAGAGTGAATGTTTTTTAGTTCATTCCTACTGGACGTCCCTATTTCACTTTCGTTTTTAAAGGGATACTCCACTTTAAAATGAAAATTCTGTCATCATATACTCACCCTCATGTTGTTTTAATCCTTTATGAATTTCTTTCTTCTGCTGAACAGAAAGGAAGATATTTAGGAGAATGTCAGTAACCAGACAGTTTCTGATCCCATTGACTTCCATAGTAGGAAAAAAAATTATACTATGGAAGTCAATGAGACCAGAAACTGTCTGGTTACTGACATTCTTCTAAATATCTTCCTTTCTGTTCAGCAGAAGAAAGAAATTAATAAAAGATTGAAACAACATGAGGGTGAGTATATGATGACAGAATTTTCAATTTAAAGTGGAGTATCCCTTTAAGTTAGCGATTTAAAAGCCCCCGCCGCGGTGTCACACATCGATTAACCAGTGGGAAAAAATTCTCAGTCACATCGCTATTATATTTATATATAAATACAATATACAATGGGCCTACCTGATTTTGAACACAAGAGGGCAGTATAGCCCTATGTATGACCTTTTTTTAAACTAAATAGCGCATTCTGGCTGATTTTAAACTTGTACATAATTCTTGAATTGAAAAAACTGAATAAACCCAAAACTAGTTCTGTTTCGGTTTAGTTCTGATATTTGTATAATTTTATATAAAAATAAATGGTGTATAATTAAATTTTAAGAAGATATGAGATGTTTTCTGATTCCTTTTTTGACATTATTTTAATCCCTCGCCATGTCAAAACCGTTTGAAATATTTAATATCCGTTCACAATTTTGCATCTTTAATGTATTTTCATTGTGTTAAAAAAGTTTGGTGTGAATAAAAAAAAACACTTAGCAGGAGTGGGTAAAAAGCAGAGGCTGAATTTGCAAATAAATCCACATTCAAACCAAAATATCTGACTTCCTATTGGTCGAAGCTAATAACTGTATATTAGAAAGTTGTCCGGCTCGATGAGACCAATGTACGTACTGATTTTTGTAACTGTGGGTAAAACTAACCCCCCCACTTTTGTCAAAAACATTTTGAAAGTGACACACTTCCTGCTGCCAGTTGGTGGCGCTATAACTTTGACTCACAATAGTTACATCCATCTGATCGGCCTCTTACCACGAACACACTGGTGAAGTTTCATCAAGATCAGTTAATGTATGCAGAAGTTATACCACTTCGTGTTTCTCTTTTCTCGCCATAAATTCGTTTCCTTGCCACGGCCAAACCGTTCGAGATATCAAAAATCCGTCCGCAATTTAGAATCCTCAATGTCTTGACTTCATGCACACCGAGTTTGGTGGGGATTGGATGAATTCTCTAGGAGGAGTACTTCGCATTCCATAGCAAGCGTTTTCCAAACAACCCATAATAGCCGACTTCCTGTTGGGCTGGCGTAAAACTTGACCGGGGGAAAGTTGTTCGGCCCGATGAGATCTATATGTGTACCGAGTTTCATATTAATTAATGCAAGCGTGTTTCAAGGGGGCGCTGTTGAGCCCCCCTGCCACGCCCGGGTACCAGCTTCAGCCCGTCCCTGATGGCAGGGGGTTCTGACTTGTGTGCAAAGTTTCAAGAGTTTTTGAGCACGTTAAGGACCCCAAAAGCCCCTGAAACCTTGATTAACAATATAAAAGCAATAGTCAAATCCCCCCCTCCCCTCACACACACAGAGACACAGAGAGAGGGAGAGAAAATTCTTCAGAAAATCCACATTCAAACCAAAATATCTATCTTCCTGTTGGTCGGAGATAGTTCATGTAAATTAGAAAGTTGTCCGTCTTGATGAGAACAATACACATACCAAGTTTTGTTGCTGTTGATAAAACTAACCGCCCCATTTATGACTAAAGGTGGCGCTACTGAGCCATTCCAGCACGCCCGTTTCTGAAACTTTGCACATGTCTACTGGCTAATAAATGTGATGTGTCTGTCGAGTTTCATCCAATTTCAAGTATGTTAAGAGTCTCAAAAGCATCAAAAAAGAATATTAAAGTTTGAAGAAATAAGAGAGTGATTTCCAAGCATTTTGAAAGTGACACACTTCCTGCTGCCAGTTGGTGGCGCTATAACTTTGACTCACAATAGTCACATCCATGTGATCGGCGTCTTACAACGAACACACTGCTGAAGTTTCATCAAGATCAGTTAATGTATGCAGAAGTTATAACATACTTCCTGTGTCCCTTATTCGCCATAAATTCGTTTCATCGCCACAGCCAAACCGTTCGAGATATCAAAAATCCGTCCACAATTTAGCATCCTCAATGTCTTGACTTCATGCCGACCGAGTTTGGAGGCGAATGGATGAATTCTCTAGGAGGAGTACATTAAATTCCACAGCATGCGTTTTTCAAACAACTCTAAATAGCCGACTTCCTGTTGGGCTGGCGTAAAAAGTAAGAGTACGAAAGTTGTTCGGCCCGATGAGATCTATATGTGTACCGAGTTTCATATTATTACATGCAAGCGTGTTTGATTTATGGACCAAGTTTTCGGACCCTGTTCAAGGGGGCGCTGTTGAGCCCCCCTGCCACGCCCGGGTACCAGCTTCAGCCCGGCCCTGATGGCCGCGGGTTCTGACCTGTGTGCAAAGTTTCACGAGTTTTCGAGCATGATAAGAGACCCAAAAGTGCCCGAAAGGTTGACAGAAAAATAATAAATAATAATAATAAAATATAGCTGCGAGCAGCGATTGCGGGCCCAAGCCGGTGGCACCGCCACCCTGGTGCCTTTAGTTACACTAAAGCCACCAGGGTGGCGGTGTCACCGGCTTGGGCCCTCCATCGCTGCTCGCAGCTATATTTATATATATATATATATATATATATATATATATATATATATATATATATATATATATATATATATATATATATACATATATATACATAAATGTAACAAAAAAAAAAAAAAATATATATATATACATATATGGCGAGGCGAGGAACGGGCAGAGAAGAGCGAACGTTTTTGGACATTCATCATATTGCATTGGTTTTCATTTCTTGCCCTCAAACCGAGCACTAATCTGTTTATTTTTAAGTCACACATTCTCCATTGATTAAAAAAGACAATCAAATGTATTTTTTAATGGTAGTATTATTTTATACAGAAATAAATTATTTATAATTCAGATGAGAATAAAGTTGGTGTTAATTAAAATTGTAAGGAAAACAAATATATTGATCTAAAATCTACTATCATTTGCTGCAAATAGGTTGACTATTTATATTTATTATTATATTTTATTACGGCTGTAATGAACCGGCTGTGATGTCAAGATTGCAATGCTGGAATGCACAGTGTGTGTGTGTGTGAGGCGTGGGCACGATCGAATAGTGGAAACATAAAAACATAGGCTACTCCGTCGGTTTGTTCATACAGGACATAATTTAAACTGCACTTTGTTTACTTATATTTATGTACACTCGCAATAAAACACAACATTGTGCTTTTGTTAAAAAACATTCAAGCAATCCCACCCCCGAAATGGCGCTATTTTTTAAATGAAACTAAAATGCTCACGGCTGCATGGGCAATAACGCGTCTACAGCGAGGAACGAGCAGAACAGAGTGACTGTTTTTTAGTTCATTCCTACTGGACGTCCGTATTTCACTTTCGCTTTTAAAGGGATACGCCACTTTAAAATGAAAATTCTGTCATTATATACTCACCCTCATGTTGTTTTAATCCTTTATGAATTTCTTTCTTCTGCTGAACAGAAAGGAAGATATTTAGGAGAATGTCAGTAACCAGACAGTTTCTGATCCCATTGACTTCCATAGTAGGAAAAAAAATTATACTATGGAAGTCAATGAGACCAGAAACTGTCTGGTTACTGACATTCTTCTAAATATCTTCATTTCTGTTCAGCAGAAGAAAGAAATTAATAAAGGATTGAAACAACATGAGGGTGAGTATATGATGACAGAATTTTCAATTTAAAGTGGAGTATCCCTTTAAGTTAGCGATTTAAAAGCCCCCGCCGCGGTGTCACACATCGATTAACCAGTGGGAAAAAATTCTCAGTCACATCGCTATTATATTTATATATAAATACAATATACAATGGGCCTACCTGATTTTGAACACAAGAGGGCAGTATAGCCCTATGTATGACTTTTCTTTTTACTAAATAGCGCATTCTGGCTGATTTTAAACTTGTACATAATTCTTGTATTGAAAAAACTGAATAAACCCAAAACTAGTTCTGTTTCGGTTTAGTCCTGATATTTGTATAATTTTATATAAAAATAAATGGTGTATAATTACATTTTAAGAAGATATGAGATGTTTTCTGATTCCTTTTTTGACATTATTTTAATCCCTCGCCATGTCAAAACCGTTTGAGATATTCAATATCCGTTCACAATTTAGCATCTTTAATGTATTTTCATCATGTTGAAAAAGTTTGGTGTGAATAAATAAACCACTTAGCAGGAGTGGGTAAAAATTCAGAGGCTGAATTTGCAAATAAATCCACATTCAAAACAAAATATCTGACTTCCTGTTGGTCAGAGCTAATAACTGTAAATTAGAAAGTTGTCCGGGTCGGTGAGACCAATATACGTACTGATTTTTGTAATTGTGGGTGAAACTAACCCCCCCACTTTTGTCAAAAACATTTTGAAAGTGACACACTTCCTGCTGCCAGTTGGTGGCGCTATAACTTTGACTCACAATAGTCACATCCATGTGATCGGCCTCTTACAACGAACACACTGCTGAAGTTTCATCAAGATCAGTTAATGTGTGCAGAAGTTATACCACTTCGTGTTTCTCTTTTCTCGCCATAAATTCGTTTCCTCGCCACGGCCAAACCGTTCGAGATATCAAAAATCCGTCTGCAATTTAGAATCCTCAAAGTCTTGACTTCATGCACACCGAGTTTGGTGGGGATTGGATGAATTCTCTATGAGGAGTACTTCGCATTCCACAGCAAGCGTTTTCCAAACAACCCATAATAGCCGACTTCCTGTTGGGCTGTCGTAAAACTTGACCGGGGGAAAGTTGTTTGGCCCGATGAGATCTATATGTGTACAGTTGCGGTACCGCCGGCTTTGGCCCTCCATCGCTGCTGGCAGCTATATATATATATATATATATATATATTCATATATATTCATATATACAAACATATATATATATATATATATATATATATATATATATATATATATATAACTGTTTTCGACATTTAAAATAATAATGAATGTTTCTTGAGTATCAATCATCATATTAGAATAATTTCTGAAGGATCATGTGACAGTGACGACTGGAGTAATGATGCTGAAAACTCAGCTTTGATCACAGGAATAAATAACAGTTTAAAATATATTAAAATAGAAAGCAGCTGTTTTAAATTGGAATAATATTTTACAATATTACTGTTTTTGTTTGTATTTTTAATCAAATAAATGCAGCCTTGGTGAGCAGAAGAAACTTCTCTGTCATGTGCGCGCCACAGACTGCACGCACATCCGCTTAGAGTTCCGCCTTTTGCCTTCCGTCAATATTACGTTATTAGAAAAATATTTTTTTAGAGAATCGATTTTTTGACATTTGTGAATCGATTCAGAATCGTCCACGTCCGCATCGCGATGCATCTAAGAATCAATTTTTTCTCCCACCCCTAGATTTCATACAACAGGTTAATAAACAGTTACAATTAAGTCACTTACATTTTAGATGCAATGTTGACTGTTTTTGTTCTGTTTCAGCAGCGAAAATAGTTAAACAAAGATCACGGCAGAACCATCACGCATCACGTGTTTTCTCATAACAGAACGATTCAGCATTTTTAACGAATCGGTTGACTCAAAGATTGAATGATCAATCCATAAACATCTGTCTTAATCATGATCGACTCATTCGAACGAATCGTGTGAACGAATGAATCAATGACTCGCTTATTAAGATGGATGCCTGGCGACACCTAATGGTGGTTTAGTGTTGTTTAAAAGCATCATTCTTTTCCACATGTGTGTGATTTGTGTGTGCAACATTATCATTATTTTTCTTTCACTATTATATTAGCGATTTAAAAGCACCCACTCGTGTCACACGTCGATTAACCGGTGGGAAAATATCCCCAGACACATACCTAATAAATGTATATTTAAATACAATATTGGCCTACCTGGTAAAAAGTTTTATATACTATTTTGATGTCCTTTTGGACACAAGAGGGCAGTATAGCCCTATGTTTGCTTTTTTGTTGAACCAAATAGCACTAAATAGCCTGTTTTTAACTTTTTCATTCTTCTTGAATTGCAAAAACAGAATAAAATGGGTTTAGTTGTGATATTTGTATACTTTTATATAGAAATAAATGGTATATAATTACATTTTTAGAAGATTTTTAGTGTTTCCTTTTTGGACATTACTTTAATCCCTCGCCATAGCAAAACCGTTTGAGATATTTATTATCCATTCACAATTTAGCATATTTAATGTAGTTTCATCATGTTGAAAAAGTTTGGTACGAATAAAATAAATAGTTTAAGAGGAGTGGCTAAAAATTCAGAGGCTGATTTTGCAAAAAAATTCACATTCAGACCAAAATATCTGACTTCCTAATGGCCAGAGCTATTGAATGTAAATTAGAAAGTTGTCCGGCTTGATGAGAACAATATTCAAACTATTTTGTTTTTAACTGTAGTTAAAACTAACCCCCCCACTTTTGTCAAAAGCATGTTGAAAGTGACACACTTCCTGCTGCCAGTTGGTGGCGCTATAACTTTGACTCACAATAGCTACATCCATCTGATCGGCCTCTTACCACGAACACACTGCTGAAGTTTCATCAAGATCAGTTAATGTATGCAGAAGTTATTCCACTTCCGTGTTTCTCTTTTCTCGCCATAAATTCGATTCCTCGCCACAGCCAAACCGTTCGAGATATCAAAAATCCGTCTGCAATTTAGCATCCTCAAAGTCTTGACTACATGCACACCGAGTTTGAAGGGGACACGGTGAATTTTCTAGGAGGAGTATTTCACATTCCACAGCAAGCGTTTTCCAAACAACCCATAATAGCCGACTTCCTGTTGGGCTGGCGTAAAACTTGACCGGGGTAAAGTTGTTCGGCCCGATGAGATCTATATGTGTACCGAGTTTCATATTAATTCATGCGAGCGTGTTTGATATATGGATCAAGTTTTAGAACCCCATTCAAGGGGGCGCTGTTGAGCCCCCCAGCCACGCCCGGGTACCAGCTTCAGCCCGGCCCTGATGGCCGTGGGTTCTGACCTGTGTGCAAAGTTTCAAGAGTTTTTGAGCACGTTAAGGACCCCAAAAGCCCCTGAAACCTTGATTAACAATATAAAAGCAATAGTCAAATCCCCCCCTCCCCTCACACACACACAGACACAGAGAGAGGGAGAGAAAATTCTTCAGAAAATCCACATTCAAACCAAAATATCTCTCTTCCTGTTGGTCGGAGATGGTTAATGTCAATTAGAAAGTTGTCCGTCTTGATGAGAACAATACACATACCAAGTTTTGTTGCTGTTGATAAAACTAACCGCCCCATTTATGACTAAAGGTGGCGCTACTGAGCCATTCCAGCACGCCCGTTTCTGAAACTTTGCACATGTCTACTGGCTAATAAATGTGATGTGTCTGTCGAGTTTCATGCAATTTCAAGTATGTTAAGAGTCTCAAAAGCATCAAAAAAGAATATTAAAGTTTGATGCGTTGCCACGGCAACAGTATCTAAGATATCAATAATCCTTTCACAGGTTTACTTCTGCCGTGTGTCTACATTAAACACATAAAGTTTGAAGCAAATCGGGTAAAAATAAGACACTGATTTCAAAGCATTTTGAAAGTGATGTACTTCCTGCTGCCTGTTGGTGGCGCTATAACTTTGACTCACAATAGTCACATCTGTGCGATCGGCCTCTTACAACGAACACACAGCTGAAGTTTAATCAAGATCAGTTAATGTATGCAGAAGTTATAACACACTTCCTGTTTCATTTTTTCGCCATAAATTTGTTTCCTCGCCACGGCCAAACCGTTCGAGATATCAAAAATCCGTCCGCAATTTAGCATCCTCAATGTCTTGACTTCATGCACACCGAGTTTGGAGGCGAATCGATGAATTCCCTAGGAGGAGTACATTAAATTCCACAGCATGCGTTTCCAAACAACGCTAAATAGCCAACTTCCTGTTGGGCTGGCGTAAAAAGTAAGAGTACAAAAGTTGTTCGGCCCGATGAGATCTATATGTGTACCGAGTTTCATATTATTACATGCAAGCGTGTTTGATTTATGGACCAAGTTTTCGGACCCTGTTCAAGGGGGCGCTGTTGAGCCCCCCTGCCACGCCCGGGTACCAGCTTCAGCCCGGCCCTGATGGCCGCAGGTTCTGACCTGTGTGCAAAGTTTCAAGAGTTTTCGAGCATGATAAGAGCCCCAAAAGTGCCCGAAAGGTTGACAGAAAAATAATAAATAATAAATATAGCTGCGAGCAGCGATTGCGGGCCCAAGCCGGTGGCACCGCCACCATGGTGCCTTAGTGTAGGCACCGGGGTGGCGGTACCGCCGGCTTTGGCCCTCCATCGCTGCTCGCAGCTATATTTATATATATATATATATATACCGTTTAAAAGTTTGGGGTCAGGAAGATTTTTAATGTTTTTAGGAGAAGTTTCTTCTGCTCACCAAGGCTGCATTTATTTGATTAAAAATACAAACAAAAACAGTAATATTGTGAAATATTATTCCAATTTAAAACAGCTGTTTTCTATTTTAAAATATTTTACACTGTAATTAATTTATGTGATCAAAGCTGAGTTTTCAGCATCATTACTCCCGTCTTCAGTGTCACATGATCCTTCAGAAATCATTCTAATATGATGATTGATGGTCAATAAATATTTATTATTTTCAATGTTGAAAACAGTTGTGTTCAGATTTTTTTTCAAAATGCGTTGATGAATGTAAAGTTCAAAAGAACAGCATTTATTTCAAATAGAATTTTTTTTAACATTATAAATGTCTGTACTGTAACTTTTGATCAGTTTAACTCATTCTCGATGAATAAAAGTATTGATTTATTTTATTTCTTTCCCCCAAAATTTTAATTAAAATTATTACTGACCCCAAACTTCTGAACGGTAGTGTTTAATGTTACAAAAGCTTTAGATTTCAGATAAATGCTGTTCTTTTGAACTTTCTATTCATCAAAGACTGTACACAACTGTTTTCGACATTTAAAATAATAATGAATGTTTCTTGAGCATCAATCATCATATTAGAATAATTTCTGAAGGATCATGTGACAGTGACGACTGGAGTAATGATGCTGAAAACTCAGCTTTGATCACAGGAATAAATAACAGTTTAAAATAAATTAAAATAGAAAGCAGCTGTTTTAAATTGGAATACTATTTTACAATGTTACTGTTTTTGTTTGTATTTTTAATCAAATAAATGCAGCCTTGGTGAGCAGAAGAAACTTCGCTTAAAAATCTTACTGACGCCAAATTTTGAACAGTAGTGTATATATATTATATAAAAATGTAAGGGATAAGACACAGGTAATTTTACTTGCCTGACCTGATTAGAACAATGAAAAAACTTAAATGAAAAAATAACTTGGGAATCACTAAAACGAGGGCGCGATTGAACAGTGGACACATAAAAACATACTCTGTCATTTTGTTCAGAACATCATTCAAACTGCAAAGTGTTAACTTATATTTTTGTACAGTAGCAATAAAACACAACATTGTGCTTTTTTAAAATACATTCAAGCAATCCGCCCCGAAAATGAAACTAAAATGCTCACGGCTGCACAGGCATTCATAATGGTGCGCGTCCTCAGCGAGGAATATTCTCACCGTCACATACCTAGTATATTTTTATATAGATATAATAGGCCTACCTGATTTTGAACACAAGAGGGCAGTATAGCACTATGTTTGACTTTATTTATTTATTGTTTAGACTAAACAACCATTCTGGCAGTTTTTAAACTTAAACTTCATTCTTAAATTGAAAAAAAAGAGTAAAATGAGTTAAGTTCTGATATTTGTATACTTTTATATAGTAATAAATGGTGTATAGTTACATTTTTAGAATATATGAGCCTTTGTGTTTCCTTTTTAGACAATACTTTAATCCCTCGCCATAGCAAAACCGTTTGAGATATTTATTATCCGTTCACAATTTAGCATCATTAATATATTTTTATCATGTTGAAAAAGTTTGGTGGGAATAAAATAAACCACTTAGATAAAGGTGGCTAAAAATTCAGAGGCTGATTTTGCAAAAAAATCCACATTCAGACCAAAATATCTGACTTCCTGATGGTCAGAGATAATGACTTTAAATTAGAAAGTTGTCCGGGTCGATGAGATCAATATATGAACTGAGTTTTTTTTACTGTAGTTAAAACTAACCCCCCCCCACTTTTGTCAAAAGCATGTTGAAAGTGACACACTTCCTGCTGCCAGTTGGTGGCGCTATAACTTTGAATCACAATAGCTACATCCATCTGATCGGCCTCTTACCACGAACACACTGCTGAAGTTTCATCAAGATCAATTAATGTATGCAGAAGTTATTCCACTTCGTGTTTCTCTTTTCTCGCCATAAATTCGATTCCTCGCCATGGCCAAACCGTTCGAGATATCAAAAATCCGTCCGCAATTTAGCATCCTCAAAGTCTTGACTACATGCACACCGAGTTTGGAGCGGACACGGTGAATTTTCTAGGAGGAGTATTTCACATTCCACAGCAAGCGTTTTCCAAACAACCCATAATAGCCGACTTCCTGTTGGGCTGGCGTAAAACTTGACCAGGGGAAAGTTGTTCGGCACGATGAGATCTATATGTGTACCGAGTTTCATATTAATTCATGCAAGCATGTTTGATATATGGACCAAGTTTTAGAACCCCGTTCAAGGGGGCGCTGTTGAGCCCCCCAGCCACGCCCGGGTACCAGCTTCAGCCCGGCCCTGATGGCCGTGTGTTCTGACCTGTGTGCAAAGTTTCAAGAGTTTTTGAGCACGTTAAGGACCCCAAAAGCCCCTGAAACCTTGATTAACAATATAAAAGCAATAGTCAAATCCCCCCCCTCCCCTCACACACACAGAGACACAGAGAGAGGGAGAGAAAATTCTTCAGAAAATCCACATTCAAACCAAAATATCTCTCTTCCTGTTGGTCGGAGATGGTTATTGTCAATTAGAAAGTTGTCCGTCTTGATGAGAACAATACACATACCAAGTTTTGTTACTGTTGATAAAACTAACCGCCCCACTTATGACTAAAGGTGGCGCTACTGAGCCCCTCACCACACCCGTTTCTGAAACTTTGCACATGTCTACGGGCAAATAAATGTGATGTGTCTGTCGAGTTTCATGCAATTTCAAGTATGTTAAGAGTCTCAAAAGCATCAAAAAAGAATATTAAAGTTTGAAGCGTTGCCATGGCAACAGTATTAAAGATATCAAAAATCCTTTCACAGGTCTACATCTGCCGTGTGTTTACATTATACACATAAAGTTTGAAGCAAATCGGGTAAAAATATGAGGGTGATTTCAAAGCATTTTGAAAGTGACACACTTCCTGCTGCCAGTTGGTGGCGCTATAACTTTGACTCACAATAGTCACATCAATATGATCGGCCTCTGACCACGAACACACTGCTGAAGTTTTATCAAGATCAGTCAATGTATGCAGAAGTTATAATACACTTCCTGTGTCCCATTATTCGCCATAAATTCGTTTCCTCGCCTCGGCCAAACCGTTAGAGATATCAAAAATCCGTCTGCAATTTATCATCCTCAATGTCTTGACTTCATGCACACCGAGTTTGGAGGCGAATGGATGCATTTCCTAGGAGGAGTACATCAAATTCCACAGCATGCGTTTTCCAAACAACCCATAATAGCCGACTTCCTGTTGGGCTGGCGTAAAACTTAGAGCACGAAAGTTGTTCAGCCCAATAAGATCTATATGTGTACCGAGTTTCATATTAATTCATGCAAGAGTGTTTGGTATATGGACCAAGTTTTCGGACCGCACTCGGACCCCATTCAAGGGGGCGCTGTCGAGCCCCCCTGCCACGCCCAGGTACCATCTTCAGCCCGGCCCTAATGGCCGCAGCTTCTGACCTGTGTGCAAAGTTTCATGAGTTTTTGAGCACGTTAAAGGCCCCAAAAGCCCCCGAACCCTTGAAGAACAATAATAATAATAATAATAATAAATATAGCTGCGAGCAGCGATTACGGGCCCAAGCCGGTGGCACCGCAACCCCGGTGCCTTTAGTTACCTAAAGGCACCGGGGTGGCGGTACCGCCGGCTTTGGCCCGTAATCGCTGCTCGCAGCTATATTTATATATATATATATATATATATATATATATATATATATATACATACATACATACATACATACATACATACACACACATACATATATATGTATGTATATATATATATATATATTATTGTTCAAAAGTTTGGGGTCAGTAAGATTTTTAATGTTTTTAGGAGAAGTCTCTTCTGCTCACCAAGGCTGCATTTATTGATTAAAAATACAAACAAAAACAGTAATATTGTGAAATATTATTCCAATTTAAAACAGCTGTTTTCAATTTTAAAATATTTTACATAGTAATTCATTTCTGTGATCAAAGTTGAGTTTTCAGCATCATTACTCCAGTCTTCAGTGTCACATGATCCTTCAGAAATCATACTAATATGATGATTGATGCTCAATAAATATTCATTATTATTTTCAATGTTGAAAACAGTTGTGTACAGATTTTTTTTTTTTCAAAATGCTTTGATGAATGTAAAGTTCAAAAGAACAGCATATATTTCAAATATATATATTTTTAACATTATAAATGTCTTTACTGTAACTGTTGATCAGTTTAACTCATCCTTCATAAATAAAAGTACTGATTTATTTTATTTCTTTCCCCCAAAAATAAAATTTTAATTATTACTAACCACAAACTTTTGAGCGGTAGTGTTTAACGTTACAAAAGCTTTAGATTTCAGATAAATGCTGTTCTTTTGAACTTTCTATTCATCAAAGACTGTACACAACTGTTTTCGACATTTAAAATAATAATGAATGTTTCTTGAGTATCAATCATCATATTAGAATAATTTCTAAAGGATCATGTGACAGTGACGACTGGAGTAATGATGCTGAAAACTCAGCTTTGATCACAGGAATAAATAACAGTTTAAAATATATTAAAATAGAAAGCAGCTGTTTTAAATTGGAATACTATTTTACAATATTACTGTTTTTGTTTGTATTTTTAATCAAATAAATGCAGCCTTGGTGAGCAGAAGAAACTTCTCTGTTATGTGCGCGCCACAGACTGCACGCACGTCCGCTTAGAGTTCCGCCTTTTGCCTTCCGTCAATATTACGTTATTAGAAAAATATTTTTTTAGAGAATCGATTTTTTGACATTTGTGAATCGATTCAGAATCGTCCACGTCCGCATCGCGATGCATCTAAGAATCAATTTTTTCTCCCACCCCTAGATTTCATACAACAGGTTAATAAACAGTTACAATTAAGTCACTTACATTTTAGATGCAATGTTGACTGTTTTTGTTCTGTTTCAGCAGCGAAAATAGTTAAACAAATATCACGGCAGAACCATCACGCATCACGTGTTTTCTCATAACTGAACGATTCAGCATTTTTAACGAATCGGTTGACTCAAAGATTGAATGATCAATCCATAAACATCTGTCTTAATCATGATCGACTCATTCGAACGAATCGTTTGAACGAATGAATCAATGACTCGCTTATTAAGATGGATGCCTGGCGACACCTAATGGCGGTTTAGTGTTGTTTAAAAGCATCATTCTTTCCCACATGTGTGTGATTTGTGTGTGCAACATTATCATTATTTTTCTTTCACTATTATATTAGCGATTTAAAAGCACCCACTCGTGTCACACGTCGATTAACCGGTGGGAAAATATCCTCAGACACATACCTAATAAATGTATATTTAAATACAATATTGGCCTACCTGGTAAAAAGTTTTATATACTATTTTGATGTCCTTTTGGACACAAGAGGGCAGTATAGCCCTATGTTTGCTTTTTTGTTGAACCAAATAGCACTAAATAGCCTGTTTTTAACTTTTTCATTCTTCTTGAATTGCAAAAACAGAATAAAATGGGTTTAGTTGTGATATTTGTATACTTTTATATAGAAATAAATGGTATATAATTACATTTTTAGAAGATTTTTACTTTAATCCCTCGCCATAGCAAAACCGTTTGAGATATTTATTATCCATTCACAATTTAGCATATTTAATGTAGTTTCATCATGTTGAAAAAGTTTGGTACGAATAAAATAAATAGTTTAAGAGGAGTGGCTAAAAATTCAGAGGCTGATTTTGCAAAAAAATTCACATTCAGACCAAAATATCTGACTTCCTGATGGCCAGAGCTATTGAATGTAAATTAGAAAGTTGTCCGGCTTGATGAGATCAATATAGAAACTATTTTTTCTTTACTGTAGTTAAAAGTAACCCCCCCACTTTTGTCAAAGGCATGTTGAAAGTGACACACTTCCTGCAGCCAGTTGGTGGCGCTATAACTTTGACTCACAATAGCTACATCCATCTGATCGGCCTCTTACCACGAACACACTGCTGAAGTTTCATCAAGATCAGTTAATGTATGCAGAAGTTATTCCACTTCCGTGTTTCTCTTTTCTCGCCATAAATTCGATTCCTCGCCACAGCCAAACCGTTCGAGATATCAAAAATCCGTCCGCAATTTAGCATCCTCAAAGTCTTGACTACATGCACACCGAGTTTGAAGGGGACACGGTGAATTTTCTAGGAGGAGTATTTCACATTCCACAGCAAGCGTTTTCCAAACAACCCATAATAGCCGACTTCCTGTTGGGCTGGCGTAAAACTTGACCGGGGTAAAGTTGTTCGGCCCGATGAGATCTATATGTGTACCGAGTTTCATATTAATTCATGCGAGCGTGTTTGATATATGGATCAAGTTTTAGAACCCCGTTCAAGGGGGCGCTGTTGAGCCCCCCAGCCACGCCCGGGTACCAGCTTCAGCCCGGCCCTGATGGCCGTGGGTTCTGACCTGTGTGCAAAGTTTCAAGAGTTTTTGAGCACGTTAAGGACCCCAAAAGCCCCTGAAACCTTGATTAACAATATAAAAGCAATAGTCAAATCCCCCCCTCCCCTCACACACACACAGACACAGAGAGAGGGAGAGAAAATTCTTCAGAAAATCCACATTCAAACCAAAATATCTCTCTTCCTGTTGGTCGGAGATGGTTCATGTAAATTAGAAAGTTGTCCGTCTTGATGAGAACAATACACATACCAAGTTTTGTGATTCTAGGAAAAACTAAACCCCCATTTTTGACTAAAGGTGGCGCTACTGAGCCATTCCACCACCCCCGTTTCTGAAACTTTGCACATGTCTACTGGCTAATAAATGTGATGTGTCTGTTGAGTTTCATGCAATTTCAAGTATGTTAAGAGTCTCAAAAGCATCAAAAAAGAATATTAAAGTTTGATGCGTTGCCACGGCAACAGTATCTAAGATATCAATAATCCTTTCACAGGTTTACATCTGCCGTGTGTCTACATTGTACACATAAAGTTTGAAGCAAATCGGGTAAAAATAAGACACTGATTTCAAAGCATTTTGAAAGTGATGTACTTCCTGCTGCCTGTTGGTGGCGCTATAACTTTGACTCACAATAGTCACATCTGTGCGATCGGCCTCTTACAACGAACACACTGCTGAAGTTTCATCAAGATCAGTTAATGTATGCAGAAGTTATAACACACTTCCTGTTTCATTTTTTCGCCATAAATTCGTTTCATCGCCACGGCCAAACCGTTCGAGATATCAAAATTCCGTCCGCAATTTAGCATCCTCAATGTCTTGACTTCATGCACACCGAGTTTGGAGGCGAATCGATGAATTCCCTAGGAGGAGTACATTAAATTCCACAGCATGCGTTTCCAAACAACGCTAAATAGCCAACTTCCTGTTTGGCTGGCGTAAAACTTAGAGCACGAAAGTTGTTTGGCCGGATGAGATCTATATGTGTACCGAGTTTCATATTATTACATGCAAGCGTGTTTGATTTATGGACACGTGTTCGGATCCCGTTCCAGGGGGCGCTGTCGAGCCCCCCTGCCACGCCCGGGTACCAGCTTCAGTCCGGCCCTGATGGCCGCGGGTTCTGACGTGTGTGCAAAATTTCAAGAGTTTTCGAGCATGTTAAGAGCCCCAAAAGTGCCCGAAAGGTTGACAAAATAATAATAATAATAATAAATATAGCTGCGAGCAGCGATTACGGGCCCAAGCCGGTGGCACCGCAACCCCGGTGCCTTTAGTTACCTAAAGGCACCGGGGTGGCGGTACCGCCGGCTTTGGCCCTCCATCGCTGCTCGCAGCTATATTTATATATATATATATATATACATACATACATACACACACATACATATATATGTATATGTATATATATATATATATATATATATATATATACATACATACACACACATACATATATATGTATATATATATATATATATATTATTGTTCAAAAGTTCGGGGTCAGTAAGATTTTTAATGTTTTTAGGAGAAGTCTCTTCTGCTCACCAAGGCTGCATTTATTGATTAAAAATACAAACAAAAACAGTAATATTGTGAAATATTATTCCAATTTAAAACAGCTGTTTTCAATTTTAAAATATTTTACATAGTAATTCATTTCTGTGATCAAAGTTGAGTTTTCAGCATCATTACTCCAGTCTTCAGTGTCACATGATCCTTCAGAAATCATACTAATATGATGATTGATGCTCAATAAATATTCATTATTATTTTCAATGTTGAAAACAGTTGTGTACAGATTTTTTTTTTTCAAAATGCTTTGATGAATGTAAAGTTCAAAAGAACAGCATATATTTCAAATATATATATTTTTAACATTATAAATGTCTTTACTGTAACTGTTGATCAGTTTAACTCATCCTTCATAAATAAAAGTACTGATTTATTTTATTTTTTTCCCCCAAAAATAAAATTGTAATTATTACTAACCCAAAACTTTTGAGCGGTAGTGTTTAACGTTACAAAAGCTTTAGATTTCAGATAAATGCTGTTCTTTTGAACTTTCTATTCATCAAAGACTGTACACAACTGTTTTCGACATTTAAAATAATAATGAATGTTTCTTGAGTATCAATCATCATATAAGAATAATTTCTGAAGGATCATGTGACAGTGACGACTGGAGTAATGATGCTGAAAACTCAGCTTTGATCACAGGAATAAATAACAGTTTAAAATATATTAAAATAGAAAGCAGCTGTTTTAAATTGGAATAATATTTTACAATATTACTGTTTTTGTTTGTATTTTTAATCAAATAAATGCAGCCTTGGTGAGCAGAAGAAACTTCTCTGTTATGTGCGCGCCACAGACTGCACGCACGTCCGCTTAGAGTTCCGCCTTTTGCCTTCCGTCAATATTACGTTATTAGAAAAAATATTTTTTTAGAGAATCGATTTTTTGACATTTGTGAATCGATTCAGAATCGTCCACGTCCGCATCGCGATGCATCTAAGAATCAATTTTTTCTCCCACCCCTAGATTTCATACAACAGGTTAATAAACAGTTACAATTAAGTCACTTACATTTTAGATGCAATGTTGACTGTTTTTGTTCTGTTTCAGCAGCGAAAATAGTTAAACAAAGATCACGGCAGAACCATCACGCATCACGTGTTTTCTCATAACTGAACGATTCAGCATTTTTAACGAATCGGTTGACTCAAAGATTGAATGATCAATCCATAAACATCTGTCTTAATCATGATCGACTCATTCGAACGAATCGTTTGAACGAACGAATCAATGACTCGCTTATTAAGATGGATGCCTGGCGACACCTAATGGCGGTTTAGTGTTGTTTAAAAGCATCATTCTTTCCCACATGTGTATGATTTGTGTGTGCAACATTATCATTATTTTTCTTTCACTATTATATTAGCGATTTAAAAGCACCCACTCGTGTCACACGTCGATTAACCGGTGGGAAAATATCCTCAGACACATACCTAATAAATGTATATTTAAATACAATATTGGCCTACCTGGTAAAAAGTTTTATATACTATTTTGATGTCCTTTTGGACACAAGAGGGCAGTATAGCCCTATGTTTGCTTTTTTGTTGAACCAAATAGCACTAAATAGCCTGTTTTTAACTTTTTCATTCTTCTTGAATTGCAAAAACAGAATAAAATGGGTTTAGTTGTGATATTTGTATACTTTTATATAGAAATAAATGGTATATAATTACATTTTTAGAAGATTTTTACTTTAAATATGCTAAATTGTGAATGGATAATAAATATCTCAAACGGTTTTGCTATGGCGAGGGATTAATGTAGTTTCATCATGTTGAAAAAGTTTGGTACGAATAAAATAAATAGTTTAAGAGGAGTGGCTAAAAATTCAGAGGCTGATTTTGCAAAAAAATTCACATTCAGACCAAAATATCTGACTTCCTGATGGCCAGAGCTATTGAATGTAAATTAGAAAGTTGTCCGGCTTGATGAGTACAATATAGAAACTATTTTTTCTTTACTGTAGTTAAAAGTAACCCCCCCACTTTTGTCAAAAGCATGTTGAAAGTGACACACTTCCTGCTGCCAGTTGGTGGCGCTATAACTTTGACTCACAATAGCTACATCCATCTGATCGGCCTCTTACCACGAACACACTGCTGAAGTTTCATCAAGATCAGTTAATGTATGCAGAAGTTATTCCACTTCCGTGTTTCTCTTTTCTCGCCATAAATTCGATTCCTCGCCACAGCCAAACCGTTCGAGATATCAAAAATCCGTCCGCAATTTAGCATCCTCAAAGTCTTGACTACATGCACACCGAGTTTGAAGGGGACACGGTGAATTTTCTAGGAGGAGTATTTCACATTCCACAGCAAGCGTTTTCCAAACAACCCATAATAGCCGACTTCCTGTTGGGCTGGCGTAAAACTTGACCGGGGTAAAGTTGTTCGGCCCGATGAGATCTATATGTGTACCGAGTTTCATATTAATTCATGCGAGCGTGTTTGATATATGGATCAAGTTTTAGAACCCCGTTCAAGGGGGCGCTGTTGAGCCCCCCAGCCACGCCCGGGTACCAGCTTCAGCCCGGCCCTGATGGCCGTGGGTTCTGACTTGTGTGCAAAGTTTCAAGAGTTTTTGAGCACGTTAAGGACCCCAAAAGCCCCTGAAACCTTGATTAACAATATAAAAGCAATAGTCAAATCCCCCCTCCCCTCACACACACAGAGACACAGAGAGAGGGAGAGAAAATTCTTCAGAAAATCCACATTCAAACCAAAATATCTCTCTTCCTGTTGGTCGGAGATGGTTAATGTCAATTAGAAAGTTGTCCGTCTTGATGAGAACAATACACATACCAAGTTTTGTTGCTGTTGATAAAAGTAACCGCCCCATTTATGACTAAAGGTGGCGCTACTGAGCCCCTCACCACGCCCGTTTCTGAAACTTTGCACATGTCTACCGGCTAATAAATGTGATGTGTCTGTCGAGTTTCATCCAATTTCAAGTATGTTAAGAGTCTCAAAAGCATCTGAAAAGAATATTAAAGTTTGATGCGTTGCCACGGCAACAGTATTTAAGATATCAATAAACCTTTCACAGGTCTACATCTGCCGTGTGTCTACATTATACACATAAAGTTTGAAGCAAATCGGGTAAAAATAAGAGGGTGATTTCAAAGCATTTTGAAAGTGACACACTTCCTGCTGCCAGTTGGTGGCGCTATAACTTTGACTCACAATAGTCACATCCATGTGATCGGCCTCTTACAACGAACACACTGCGGAAGTTTCATCAAGATCAGTTAATGTATGCAGAAGTTATAACACACTTCCTGTTTATCTTTTCTCGCTATAAATTCGTTTCATCGCCACGGCCAAACCGTTCGAGATATCAAAAATCCGTCCGCAATTTAGCATCCTCAATATCTTGACTTCATGCTGACCGAGTTTGGTGTGGATCGGATCAATTCCCTAGGAGGAGTACATTAAATTCCACAGCATGCGTTTTTCAAACAACCCATAATAGCTGACTTCCTGTTGGGCAGAGCTAATAACTTAGAGCGCGAAAGTTGTTCGGCCCGATGAGATCTATATGTGTACCGAGTTTCATACTAATACGTTCTTGTATGTGTCCAAGATTTAAGATTGTGTTCTAGGGGGCGCTGTTGAGCCCCCCTGCCACGCCCGGGTACCAGCTTCAGCCCGGCCCTAATGGCCGCGGGTTCTGACCTGCGTGCAAAGTTTCATGAGTTTTTGAGCACGTTAAAGGCCCCAAAAGCCCCCGAACCCTTGAAGAACAATAATAATAATAATAATAATCCTAACGAAAACAATAGGGCCTTCGCCCCTTCAGGGCTTGGGCCCTAATTAAAGCTGCAAGCAGCGATGAAAGGGCCCTCGCACCCGTGCCATCAACACTCGGTGGTTTTAGGAAGACAGAGCATGGTTGGGAAATGTACATTTAAGGAGGTATATATAGTAAGAGTATGTCAAAGTCAGTTACAAAATGTTTTGTATAATGGTGATAATAGCATGCTTCATGACTCAGCTAAGTGTTGCTAGCATGTTTAGTCTGTTTCTAGCATGCTCAGTACACAATAATTATGTGGTTAGTACTGCATTACTGTGTTAACCATGTCAGTTTCTGTTGCCAGTAGGTGGCGTTATGACTATAACTGAATATGAGCATGGATGTGTGTTCAGGACAGAACTCTTATCAAACGTGTGAAGTTTGGTGCAAATTGGACATTGCCTTCTTGAGTAACAACAAAGTCATGTTTCATTGAATTAGCATTCTTTAGCACTTAGCTAAGCATTGTTAGCATGTTTTAACATGTTTCTAGCATGTTTAGAACTCAATGGCATTTTTAACATGTTGCTAGAACGGCATCAACGTGTTAAACATGTCACTTCCTGTTGCCAGTAGGTGGCGCTATTACTAGAACTGAACATTCTCATGCAGATGTGTTCAGGCCATGACTCTTATCAAAAGTGTGAAGTTTGGGGCAGATTGGACATTCCATGCCTGAGTTACAGCAAATTCCTATTTAATTGCAATAATAGCATGCTTTAGCACTTAGCTAAGAGTTTGCTAGCATGTTTTAGCATGTTTCTAGTATGTTGTTAGCATGTTTAACACTTGCTGGCACTTTTTTATATGTTATTAGGAGTCCATAACAGTGTTAACATGTCACTTCCTGTTGCCAGCAGGTGGCGCTATGACTGTAACTGAATATAAGCATGGTCATGTGTTCAGGACATAACGCTTATCAAAAGTGTGAAGTTTGACGCAGATTGGACATTCCATGCCTGAGTTACAGCAAATTCATATTTAATTGCAGTAATATCATTCTTTAGCACTTAGCTAAGTGTTTGCTAGTATGTTTTAACATGTCTCTAGTATGTTGGTAGGATGTTTAGCACCTACTGGCATTTTTTTATATGTTATTAGGAGTCAAGAACAGTGTTAAACGTCACTTCCTGTTGCCAGCAGGTGGCGCTATGACTGTAACTAAATATGAGCATGGACATGTGTTCAAGAGATAACTCTTATCAAACGTGTGAAGTTTGGGGTAGATTGTACATTGCCTTCTTGAGTAACAACAAAGTCCTGTTTCATTGAATTAGCATGCTTTAACACTTAGCTAAGTATTGCTAGCATGTTTTAATATGTTTCTAGCATGTTTAGAACTCAATGGCATTTTTAACATGTTGCTAGAACGGCATCAACGTGTTAAACATGTCACTTCCTGTTGCCAGTAGGTGGCGCTATTACTATAACTGAATTTGAGCATAGACGTGTGTTCAGGCCATGATTCTTATCAAACGTGTGAAGTTTGGGGCAGATTGGACATTCCATGCCTGAGTTACAGCAAATTCATATTTAATTGCAGTAATAGCATGCTTTAGCACTTAGCTGAGTGTTTGCTAGCATGTTTCTAGTATGTTGCTAACCTGTTTAGCACTTGCTGGCTCTTTTTTATATGTTATTAGGAGACCACAACAGTGTTAAACATGTCACTTCCTGTTGACAGCAGGTGGCGCTATTACTATAACTGAATATTCTCATGTAGATGTGTTCAGGCCATGACTCTTATCAAACGTGTGAAGTTTGGGGCAGATTGGACATTCCATGCCTGTGTTACAGCAAATTCCTATTTAATTGCAGCAATAGCATGCTTTAGCACTTAGCTAAGTGTTTGCTAGCATGTTTTAGCATGGTTCTAGTATGTTGTTAGCATGTTTAACACTTGATGGCACTTTTTTTATATGTTTTTATATGTCCACAACAGTGTTTAACATGTCACTTCCTGTTGCCAGCAGGTGGCACTATGACTGTAACTGAATATGAGCATGGTCATGTGTTCAGGACAGAACGTTTATTAAAAGTGTGAAGTTTGGTGCAGAATGGACATTGCCTTCTTGCGTAACAACAACATCCTGTTTCATTGAATTAGCATGCTTTAGCACTTAGCTAAGTATTGCTAGCATGTTTTAACATGTTTCTAGCATGTTTAGAAGTCAATGGCATTTTTAACATGTTGCTAGAATGGCATCAACGTGTTAAACATGACACTTCCTGTTACCAGTAGGTGGCGCTATTTCTATAACTGAATATTCTCATGTAGATGTGTTCAGGACAGAACGCTTATCAAAAGTGTGAAGTTTGGGGCAGATTGGACATTCCATGCCTGAGTTACAGCAAATTCCTATTTAATTGCAATAATAGCATGCTTTAGCACTTAGCTAAGAGTTTGCTAGCATGTTTTAGCATGCTTCTAGTATGTTGTTAGCATGTTTAGCACTTGCTGGCACTTTTTTATATGTTATTAGGAGTCCATAACAGTGTTAAACATGTCACTTCCTGTTGCCAGCAGGTGGCGCTATGACTATAACTGAATATGAGCATGGTCATGTGTTCAGGACAGAACTCTTATCAAACGTGTGAAGTTTGGGGCAGATTGGACATTCCATGCCTGAGTTACAGCAACTTCCTGTTTCATGGCGAAACATCGAAATTTGTCAGGCCGCCGAGGACCCGCCCTTCAACGAAAACTCAAGATCTTCGCAATTTAACGTCGCAAAGGCCTTAAGATTACACTCACCAAATTTGAAGATGATCAGATTAAAACTGTAGGAGGAGTTCGTTAAAGTACGAGGCCTGAAAATGGCAAAAACTGCACAAAAATCTGAGAGGAAGTTCAAAATGGCTGACTTCCTGTTGTGTTTAGGGCTATGCTCCAAGAGACTTTTTTGTAGGTATTAGGTCATTACCTGTATGTACCGAATTTCGTGCACGTACGTGGAACGTTGCGGGAGGCGCACTCCGTTGAACTTTTATAGGTGGCGCTATCGAGCCATTTTGCCCCGTCCAATTCTGAAACCTATATCAGATGTAAATTTTCGCCAGTTCTGACGCGTGTGCAAAGTTTTGTGAGTTTTCGAGCATGTTTAGGCCCTCAAAAATGCAATTAAATGCGGAGAAGAATAATAATTAAAGCTGCAAGCAGCGATGAAAGGGCCCTCGCACCCGTGCCGCCGCCACCCGGTGGCTTTAGGAAGACAGAGCATGGTTGGACAATGTGCATTTAAGGAGGTATATATAGTAGTTGCTAGCATGTTTAGTATATGTTTTTAGCATGCTTAGGTTAGTACTGCATTACTGTGTTAACCATGTCAGTTTCTGTTGCCAGTAGGTGGGGCTATGTCTATATCTGAATATCGCTATGTAGATGTGTTCAGTGCAGGACTTTTATCAAACATGTGGAGTTTGGGGCAGATTGGACATTGTATGCTTGAGTTACAACAACTTCCTTTAGCATTTCTAGCATGTTTTATGATGTTTCTAGCATATTACATATTAATTTTGGGGTAGATTGGACATTGAATGCCTGAGTTACAGCAAATTCATATTTAATTGCAGTAATAGGATGCTTTAACACTTAGCTAAGTATTTGATTGCATGTTTCTAGTATGTTGCTAACATGTTTAACAGTTGGTGACACTTTTTTATATGTTATTAGGAGTCCAGAATAGTGTTAAACGTCACTTCCTGTTGCCAGCAGGCGGCGCTATGACTATATCTGAATATGAGCATGGACTTGTGTTCAGGAGATAACTATTATCAAACGTGTGAAGTTTGGGGTAGATTGGACATTGTATGCCTAAGTTACAACAACTTCCTTTAGCATTTCTAGCATGCTTTAGAACTTAGCTATGTGTTGCTAGCATGTTTCTTGCATGTTACATATTAAGTTTGGGGCAGATTGGACATTCCATGCCTGTGTTACAGCAAATTTATTTTTAGGCAGCAATAGCATGCTTTAGCACTTAGCTAAGTGTTTGATAATATGTTTCTAGTATGTTGTTAGCATGTTTAGCACTTGCTGGCACTTTTTTATATGTTATCAGGAGTCCACAACAGTGTTTAACATGTCACTTCCTGTTGCCAGCAGGCGGTGCTATGACTGTAACTGAATGAGCATGGTCATGTGTTCAGGACAGAACGCTTATCAAAAGTGTGAAGTTTGGCGCAGATTGGACATTGCCTTCTTGAGTAACAACAACATCCTGTTTCATTGAATTAGCTAAGTATTGCTAGCATGTTTTAACATGTTTCTAGCATTTTTAGAAGTCAATGGCATTTTTAACATGTTGCTAGAACGGCATCAACGTGTTAAACATGACACTTCCTGTTACCAGTAGGTGGCGCTATTACTATAACTGAATATTCTCATGTAGATGTGTTCAGGCCATGACTCTTATCAAACGTGTGAAGTCTGGGGCAGATTGGACATTCTGTGCCTGAGTTACAACAAATTTCGATTTAATTGCAGTAATAGCATGCTTTAGCACTTAGCTAAGTGTTTGCTAGCATGTTTTAGCATGTTTCTAGTATGTTGTTAGCATGTTTAGCACTTGCTGGCACTTTTTTATATGTTATCAGGAGTCCACAAGAGTGTTAAACATGTCACTTCCTGTTGCCAGCAGGTGGCGCTATAACTATAACTGAATATGAGCATGGTCATGTGTTCAGGACAGAACGCTTATCAAAAGTGTGAAGTTTGGGGCAGATTGGACATTCCATGCCTTAGTTACAGCAACTTCCTATTTATTTGCAGCAATAGCATGCTTTAGCACTTAGCTAAGTGTTTGCTAACATGTTTCTAGTATGTTGTTAGCATGTTTAGCACTTGCTGGCACTTTTTTATATGTTATCAGGAGTCCACAACAGTGTTTAACATGTCACTTCCTGTTGCCAGCAGGTGGCGCTATGACTGTAACTGAATATGAACATGGTCATGTGTTCAGGACAGAACGCTTATCAAAAGTGTGAAGTTTGGCGCAGATTGGACATTGCCTTCTTGAGTAACAACAACATCCTGTTTCATTAAATTAGCATGCTTTAGCACTTAGCTAAGTATTGCTAGCATGTTTTAACATGTTTCTAGCATTTTTAGAACTCAATGGCATTTTTAACATGTTGCTAGAACGGCATCAACGTGTTAAACATGTCACTTCCTGTTGCCAGTAGGTGGCGCTATTACTATAACTGAACATTCTCATGTAGATGTGTTCAGGCCATGACTCTTATCAAAAGTGTGAAGTTTGGGGCAGATTGGACATTCCATGCCTGAGTTACAGCAAATTCCTATTTAATTGCAGTAATAGCATGCTTTAGCACTTAGCTAAGTGTTTGCTAGCATGTTTTAGCATGTTTCTAGTAAGTTGTTAGCATGTTTAGCACTTGCTGGCACTTTTTTTTATGTTATCAGGAGTCCACAAGAGTGTTAAACATGTCACTTCCTGTTGCCAGCAGGTGGCGCTATGACTGTAACTGAATATGAGCATGGTCATGTGTTCAGGACAGAACGCTTATCAAAAGTGTGACGTTTGGGGCAGATTGGACATTCCATGCCTGAGTTACAGCAACTTCCTGTTTCATGGCGAAACATCAAAATTTGTCAGGCCGCCGAGGACCCGCCCTTCGACGAAAACTCAAGATCTTCGCAATTTAACGTCGCAAAGGCCTTAAGATTACACTCACCAAATTTGAAGATGATCAGATTAAAACTGTAGGAGGAGTTCGTTAAAGTACGAGGCCTGAAAATGGCAAAAAGTGCACAAAAATCAGAGAGGAAGTTGAAAATGGCTGACTTCCTGTTGTGTTTAGAGCTATGCTCCAAGAGACTTTTTTGTAGGTATTAGGTCCTTACACATATGTACCGAATTTCGTACACGTACGTGGAACACAGCGGGAGGCGCACTCCGTTGAACTTTTATAGGTGGCGCTATCGAGCCATTTTGCCCCGCCCAATTCTGAAACCTATATCAGATGTAAATTTTCGCCAGTTCTGACGCGTGTGCAAAGTTTCGTGAGTTTTCGAGCATGTTTAGGCCCTCAAAAATGCAATTAAATGCGGAGAAGAATAATAATAATAATAAATATAGCTGCGAGCAGCGATGGCGGGCCCAAGCCGGTGGCACCGCCATCCTGGTGCCTTTAGTTATACTAAAGCCACCGGGGTGGCGGTGTCACCGGCTTGGGCCCTCCATCGCTGCTCGCAGCTATATTTATATATATATATATATATATATATATATAACAAAAAAATATATAATATATACATTATATATATGTAACAAAAAATAAATAAATAAATAAATATATATATATATATATATATGGCGAGGCGAGGAACGGGCAGAGAAGAGCGAACGTTTTTGGACATTCATCATATTGCATTGGTTTTCATTTCTTGTCCTCAAACCGAGCACTAATCTGTTTATTTTTAAGTCACACAATCAAATGTATTTTTTAATGGTAGTATTATTTTATACAGAAATAAATTATTTATAATTCAGATGAGAATAAAGTTAGTGTTAATTAAAATTGTAAGGAAAACAAATATATTGATCTAAAATATACTATAATTTGCTGCAAATAGGTTGACTATTTATATTTATTATTATATTTTATTACGGCTGTAATGAACCGGCTGCAATGCTGCAATGCACAGTGTGTGTGTGTGTGTGTGTGTGTGTGTGTGTGTGTGTGTGTGTGTGTGTGTGTGTGTGTGTGTGTGAGGCGTGGGCGCGACCGAACAGTGGAAACATAAAAACATAGGCTACTCCGTCGGTTTGTTCATACAGGACATCATTTAAACTGCACTGTGTTTACTTATATTTATGTACACTCGCAATAAAACACAACATTGTGCTTTTGTAAAAAAACATTCAAGCAATCCCACCCCCGAAATGGCGCTATTTTTTAAATGAAACTAAAATGCTCACGGCTGCATGGGCAATAACACGTCTACAGCGAGGAATGAGCAAAACAGAGTGAATGTTTTTTAGTTAATTCCTACTGGACGTCCGTATTTCACTTTCGCTCATCATATACTCACCCTCATGTTGTTTTAATCCTTTATGAATTTCTTTCTTCTGCTGAACAGAAAGGAAGATATTTAGGAGAATGTCAGTAACCAGACAGTTTCTGATCCCATTGACTTCCATAGTAGGAAAAAAATGTATACTATGGAAGTCAATGAGACCAGAAACTGTCTGGTTACTGACATTCTTCTAAATATCTTCATTTCTGTTCAGCAGAAGAAAGAAATTAATAAAGGATTGAAACAACATGAGGGTGAGTGATGACAGAATTTTCAATTTAAAGTGGAGTATCCCTTTAAGTTAGCGATTTAAAAGCCCCCGCCGCGGTGTCACACATCGATTAACCAGTGGGAAAAAAATTCTCAGTCACATCGCTATTATATTAATATATAAATACAATATGCAATGTGCCTACCTGATTTTGAACACAAGAGGGCAGTATAGCCCTATGTATGACTTTTTTTTTTACTAAATAGCGCATTCTGGCTGATTTTAAAATTGTACATATTTCTTGAATTGAAAAAAACTGAATAAACCCAAAACTAGTTCTGTTTCGGTTTAGTTCTGATATTTGTATAATTTTATATAAAAATAAATGGTGTATAATTACATTTTAAGAAGATATGAGATGTTTTCTGATTCCTTTTTTGACATTATTTTAATCCCTCGCCATGTCAAAACCGTTTGAAATATTTAATATCCGTTCACAATTTAGCATCTTTAATGTATTTTCATCGTGTTAAAAAAGTTTGGTGTGAATAAAAAAAAAAACACTTAGCAGGAGTGGGTAAAAAGCAGAGGCTGAATTTGCAAATAAATCCACATTCAAACCAAAATATCTGACTTCCTATTGGTCGAAGCTAATAACTGTATATTAGAAAGTTGTCCGGCTCGATGAGACCAATGTACGTACTGATTTTTGTAACTGTGGGTAAAACTAACCCCCCCACTTTTGTCAAAAGCATTTTGAAAGTGACACACTTCCTGCTGCCAGTTGGTGGCGCTATAACTTTGACTCACAATAGTTACATCCATCTGATCGGCCTCTTACCACGAACACACTGGTGAAGTTTCATCAAGATCAGTTAATGTATGCAGAAGTTATACCACTTCGTGTTTCTCTTTTCTCGCCATAAATTCGTTTCCTCGCCATGACCAAACCGTTCGAGATATCAAAAATCCGTCCGCAATTTAGAATCCTCAATGTCTTGACTTCATGCACACCGAGTTTTGTGGGGATTGGATGAATTCTCTAGGAGGAGTACTTCGCATTCCACAGCAAGAGTTTTCCAAACAACCCATAATAGCCGACTTCCTGTTGGGCTGGCGTAAAACTTGACTGGGGGAAAGTTGTTCGGCCCGATGAGATCTATATGTGTACCGAGTTTCATATTAATTAATGCAAGCGTGTTTGATCTATGGACCAAGTTTTGGGACCCCGTTCAAGGGGGCGCTGTTGAGCCCCCCTGCCACGCCCGGGTACCAGCTTCAGCCCGTCCCTGATGGCAGGGGGTTCTGACTTGTGTGCAAAGTTTCAAGAGTTTTTGAGCACGTTAAGGACCCCAAAAGCCCCTGAAACCTTGATTAACAATATAAAAGCAATAGTCAAATCCCCCCCTCCCCTCACACACACAGAGACACAGAGAGAGGGAGAGAAAATTCTTCAGAAAATCCACATTCAAACCAAAATATCTCTCTTCCTGTTGGTCGGAGGTAGTTAATGTCAATTAGAAAGTTGTCCGTCTTGATGAGAACAATACACATACCAAGTTTTGTTGCTGTTGATAAAACTAACCCCCCCACTTATGACTAAAGGTGGCGCTACTGAGCCCCTCACCACGCCCGTTTCTGAAACTTTGCACATGTCTACGGGCTAATAAATGTAATGTGTCTGTCGAGTTTCATCCAATTTCAAGTATGTTAAGAGTCTCAAAAGCATCAAAAAAGAATATTAAAGTTTGAAGCGTTGCCATGGCAACAGTATTAAAGATATCAAAAATCCTTTCACAGGTCTACATCTGCCGTGTGTTTACATTATACACATAAAGTTTGAAGCAAATCGGGTAAAAATAAGAGGGTGATTTCAAAGCATTTTGAAAGTGACACACTTCCTGCTGCCAGTTGGTGGCGCTATAACTTTGACTCACAATAGTCACATCCATGTGATCGGCCTCTTACAACGAACACACTGCGTAAGTTTCATCAAGATCAGTTAATGTATGCAGAAGTTATAACACACTTCCTGTTTATCTTTTCTCGCTATAAATTCGTTTCATCGCCACGGCCAAACCGTTCGAGATATCAAAAATCCGTCCGCAATTTAGCATCCTCAATGTCTTGACTTCATGCTGACCGAGTTTGGTGTGGATCGGATCAATTCCCTAGGAGGAGTACATTAAATTCCACAGCATGCGTTTTTCAAACAACCCATAATAGCTGACTTCCTGTTGGGCAGAGCTAATAACTTAGAGTGCGAAAGTTGTTCGGCCCGATGAGATCTATATGTGTACCGAGTTTCATACTAATACGTTCTTGTATGTGTCCAAGATTTAAGATTGTGTTCTAGGGGGCGCTGTTGAGCCCCCCTGCCACGCCCCGGTACCAGCTTCAGCCCGGCCCTAATGGCCGCGGGTTCTGACCTACGTGCAAAGATTCATGAGTTTTTGAGCACGTTAAAGGCCCCAAAAGCCCCCGAACCCTTGAAGAACAATAATAATAATAATAATAATCCTAACGAAAACAATAGGGCCTTCGCCCCTTCAGGGCTTGGGCCCTAATTAAAGCTGCAAGCAGCGATGAAAGGGCCCTCGCACCCGTGCCATCAACACTCGGTGGTTTTAGGAAGACAGAGCATGGTTGGGAAATGTACATTTAAGGAGGTATATATAGTAAGAGTATGTCAAAGTCAGTTACAAAATGTTTTGTATAATGGTGATAATAGCATGCTTCATGACTCAGCTAAGTGTTGCTAGCATGTTTAGTCTGTTTCTAGCATGCTCAGTACACAATAATTATGTGGTTAGTACTGCATTACTGTGTTAACCATGTCAGTTTCTGTTACCAGTAGGTGGCGTTATGACTATAACTGAATATGAGCATGGATGTGTGTTCAGGACAGAACTCTTATCAAACGTGTGAAGTTTGGTGCAAATTGGACATTGCCTTCTTGAGTAACAACAAAGTCATGTTTCATTGAATTAGCATTCTTTAGCACTTAGCTAAGCATTGTTAGCATGTTTTAACATGTTTCTAGCATGTTTAGAACTCAATGGCATTTTTAACATGTTGCTAGAACGGCATCAACGTGTTAAACATGTCACTTCCTGTTGCCAGTAGGTGGCGCTATTACTATAACTGAACATTCTCATGCAGATGTGTTCAGGCCATGACTCTTATCAAAAGTGTGAAGTTTGGGGCAGATTGGACATTCCATGCCTGAGTTACAGCAAATTCCTATTTAATTGCAATAATAGCATGCTTTAGCACTTAGCTAAGAGTTTGCTAGCATGTTTTAGCATGTTTCTAGTATGTTGTTAACATGTTTAACACTTGCTGGCACTTTTTTATATGTTATTAGGAGTCCATAACAGTGTTAAACATGTCACTTCCTGTTGCCAGCAGGTGGCGCTATGACTGTAACTGCATATAAGCATGGTCATGTGTTCAGGACAGAACGCTTATCAAAAGTGTGAAGTTTGACGCAGATTGGACATTCCATGCCTGAGTTACAGCAAATTCATATTTAATTGC
>NC_140216.1:19128957-19153957 GCF_951802725.1 Rutilus rutilus
TTTCACATTCCACAGCAAGCGTTTTCCAAACAACCCATAATAGCCGACTTCCTGTTGGGCTGGCGTAAAACTTGACGGGGGTAAAGTTGTTCGGCCCGATGAGATCTATATGTGTACCGAGTTTCATATTAATTCATGCGAGCGTGTTTGATATATGGATCAAGTTTTAGAACCCCGTTCAAGGGGGCGCTGTTGAGCCCCCCAGCCACGCCCGGGTACCAGCTTCAGCCCGGCCCTGATGGCCGTGGGTTTTGACCTGTGTGCAAAGTTTCAAGAGTTTTTGAGCACGTTAAGGACCCCAAAAGCCCCTGAAACCTTGATTAACAATATAAAAGCAAGAGTCAAATCCCCCCCTCCCCTCACACACACACAGACACAGAGAGAGGGAGAGAAAATTCTTCAGAAAATCCACATTCAAACCAAAATATCTCTCTTCCTGTTGGTCGGAGATGGTTCATGTAAATTAGAAAGTTGTCCGTCTTGATGAGAACAATACACATACCAAGTTTTGTGATTCTAGGAAAAACTAAACCCCCATTTTTGACTAAAGGTGGCGCTACTGACCCATTCCACCACGCCCGTTTCTGAAACTTTGCACATGTCTACGGGCTAATAAATGTGATGTGTCTGTCGAGTTTCATCCAATTTCAAGTATGTTAAGAGTCTCAAAAGCATCAAAAAAGAATATTAAAGTTTGAAGCGTTGCCATGGCAACAGTATTAAAGATATCAAAAATCCTTTCACAGGTCTACATCTGCCGTGTGTTTACATTATACACATAAAGTTTGAAGCAAATCGGGTAAAAATAAGAGGGTGATTTCAAAGCATTTTGAAAGGGACACACTTCCTGCTGCCAGTTGGTGGCGCTATAACTTTGACTCACAATAGTCACATCCATGTGATCGGCCTCTTACAACGAACACACTGCTGAAGTTTAATCAAGATCAGTTAATGTATGCAGAAGTTATAACACACTTCCTGTTTCCATTATTCGCCATAAATTCGTTTCCTCGCCACGGCCAAACCGTTCGAGATATCAAAAATCCGTCCGCAATTTAGCATCCTCAATGTCTTGACTTCATGCTGACCGAGTTTGGAGCCGATTGGATGAATTCCCTAGGAGGAGTACATTAAATTCCACAGCATGCGTTTCCAAACAACCCATAATAGCCGACTTCCTGTTGGGCTGGCGTAAAACTTAGAGCACGAAAGTTGTTCGGCCCGATGAGATCTATATCTGTTCCGAGTTTCATATTATTATATGCAAGTGTGTTTGATTTATGGACAAGTGTTCGGATTCCGTTCCAGGGGGCGCTGTTGAGCCCCCCTGCCACGCCCGGGTACCAGCTTCAGCCCGGCCCTAATGGCCGCAGGTTCTGACCTGTGTGCAAAGTTTCATGAGTTTTTGAGCACGTTAAAGGCCCCAAAAGCCCCCGAACCCTTGAACAACAATAATAATAATAATAATAATAATAAATATAGCTGCGAGCAGCGATTACGGGCCCAAGCCGGTGGCACCGCAACCCCGGTGCCTTTAGTTACCTAAAGGCACCGGGGTGGCGGTACCGCCGGCTTGGGCCCTCCATCGCTGCTCGCAGCTATATTTATATATATATATATATATATATATATATATATATACATACATACACACATACATATATATATATATATATATATATATATATATATATATATATATATATATATTTATATATATATATATATATATATATATATTATTGTTCAAAAGTTTGGGGTCAGTAAGATTTTTAATGTTTTTAGGAGAAGTCTCTTCTGCTCACCAAGGCTGCATTTATTGATTAAAAATACAAACAAAAACAGTAATATTGTGAAATATTATTCCAATTTAAAACAGCTGTTTTCAATTTTTAAATATTTTACATAGTAATTCATTTCTGTGATCAAAGTTGAGTTTTCAGCATCATTACTCCAGTCTTCAGTGTCACATGATCCTTCAGAAATCATACTAATATGATGATTGATGCTCAATAAATATTCATTATTATTTTCAATGTTGAAAACAGTTGTGTACAGATTTTTTTTTTCAAAATGCTTTGATGAATGTTAGTTCAAAAGAACAGCATATATTTCAAATATATTTTTTTTAACATTATAAATGTCTTTACTGTAACTGTTGATCACATCCTTCATAAATAAAAGTACTGATTTATTTTATTTATTTACCCCAAAAATAACATTTTAATTATTACTAACCCAAAACTTTTGAGCGGTAGTGTTTAACGTTACAAAAGCTTTAGATTTCAGATAAATGCTGTTCTTTTGAACTTTCTATTCATCAAAGACTGTACACAACTGTTTTCGACATTTAAAATAATAATGAATGTTTCTTGAGTATCAATCATCATATTAGAATAATTTCTGAAGGATCATGTGACAGTGACGACTGGAGTAATGATGCTGAAAACTCAGCTTTGATCACAGGAATAAATAACAGTTTAAAATATATTAAAATAGAAAGCAGCTGTTTTAAATTGGAATAATATTTTACAATATTACTGTTTTTGTTTGTATTTTTAATCAAATATATGCAGCCTTGGTGAGCAGAAGAAACTTCTCTGTTATGTGCGCGCCACAGACTGCACGCACGTCCGCTTAGAGTTCCGCCTTTTGCCTTCCGTCAATATTACGTTATTAGAAAAATATTTTTTTAGAGAATCGATTTTTTGACATTTGTGAATCGATTCAGAATCGTCCACGTCCGCATCGCGATGCATCTAAGAATAATTTTTTTCTCCCACCCCTAGATTTCATACAAATAAACAGTTACAATTAAGTCACTTACATTTTAGATGCAATGTTGACTGTTTTTGTTCTGTTTCAGCAGCGAAAATAGTTCAACAAAGATCACGGCAGAACCATCACTTATCACGTGTTTTCTCATAACTGAACGATTCAGCATTTTTAACGAATCGGTTGACTCAAAGATTGAATGATCAATCCATAAACATCTGTCTTAATCATGATCGACTCATTCGAACGAATCGTTTGAACGAATGAATCAATGACTCGCTTATTAAGATGGATGCCTGGCGACACCTAATGGCGGTTTAGTGTTGTTTATTCTTTCCCACATGTGTGTGATTTGTGTGTGCAACATTATCATTATTTTTCTTTCACTATTATATTAGCGATTTAAAAGCACCCACTCGTGTCACACGTCGATTAACCGGTGGGAAAATATCCTCAGACACATACCTAATAAATGTATATTTAAATACAATATTGGCCTACCTGGTAAAAAGTTTTATATACTATTTTGATGTCCTTTTGGACACAAGAGGGCAGTATAGCCCTATGTTTGCTTTTTTGTTGAACCAAATAGCACTAAATAGCCTGTTTTTAACTTTTTCATTCTTCTTGAATTGCAAAAACAGAATAAAATGGGTTTAGTTGTGATATTTGCATTCTTTTATATAGAAATAAATGGTATATAATTACATTTTTAGAAGATTTTTAGTGTTTCCTTTTTGGACATTACTTTAATCCCTCGCCATAGCAAAACCGTTTAAGATATTTATTATCCATTCACAATTTAGCATATTTAATGTAGTTTCATCATGTTGAAAAAGTTTGGTACGAATAAAATAAATAGTTTAAGAGGAGTGGCTAAAAATTCAGAGGCTGATTTAGCAAAAAAAATCACATTCAGACCAAAATATCTGACTTCCTGATGGCCAGAGCTATTGAATGTAAATTAGAAAGTTGTCCGGCTTGATGAGAACAATATACAAACTATTTTTTCTTTACTGTAGTTAAAACTAACCCCCCCACTTTTGTCAAAAGCATGTTGAAAGTGACACACTTCCTGCTGCCAGTTGGTGGCGCTATAACTTTGACTCACAATAGCTACATCGATCTGATCGGCCTCTTACCACGAACACACTGCTGAAGTTTCATCAAGATCAGTTAATGTATGCAGAAGTTATTCCACTTCGTGTTTCTCTTTTCTCGCCATAAATTCGATTCCTCGCCACAGCCAAACCGTTCGAGATATCAAAAATCTGTTCGCAATTTAGCATCCTCAATGTCTTGACTTCATGCTGACTGAGTTTGGAGGTGATTGAATGAATTCTCTAGGAGGAGTACATCACATTCCACAGCAAGCGTTTTCCAAACAACCCATAATAGCCGACTTCCTGTTGGGCTGGCGTGAAACTTGACAGAGGGAAAGTTGTTCGGCCCCATGAAATCTATATGTGTACCAAGTTTCATATTAATTCATGCAAGCGTATTTGATATATGGACCAAGTTTTCAGACCCTGTTCAAGAGGGCGCTGTTGAGCCCCCCTGCCACGCCCGTTTCTGAAACTTTTCACATGTCTACTGGCTAATAAGTGTTATGTGTCTGTCGAGTTTCATCCAATTTCAAGCATGTTAAGAGTCTCAAACGCATCCGAAAAGAATATTAAAATTTGATGCGTTGCCACGGCAACAGTATCTAAGATATCAATAATCCTTTCACAGGTCTACATCTGCCGTGTGTTTACATTATACACATAAAGTTTGAAGCAAATCGGGTAAAATTAAGAGGGTGACTTCAAAGCATTTTGAAAGGGACACACTTCCTGCTGCCAGTTGGTGGCGCTATAACTTTGACTCACAATAGTCACATCCTTGTGATCGGCCTCTTACAACAAACACACTGCGAAAGTTTCATCAAGATCAGTTAATGTATGCAGAAGTTATAACACACTTCCTGTGTACCATTATTCGCCATAAATTCGTTTCCTCGCCACAGCCAAACCGTTCGAGATATCAAAAATCCGTCCGCAATTTAGCATCCTCAATGTCTTGACTTCATGCACACCGAGTTTGGTTGTGATTGGACGAATATTCTAGGAGGAGTATTTCAAATTCCAGAGGATGCGTTTTTCAAACAACCCATAATAGTTGACTTCCTGTTGGGCTGGTGTAAAACTTAGAGCACGAAAGTTGTTCGGCCCGATGAGATCTATATGTGTACTGAGTTTCATATTATTATATGCAAGCGTGTTTGATTTATAGACCAAGTTTTCGGACACCATTCCAGGGGGCGCTGTCGAGCCCCCGTGCCACGCCCGGGTACCAGCTTCAGTCCGGCCCTGATGGCCGCAGGTTCTGATGTGTGTGCAAAATTTCAAGAGTTTTTGAGCATGTTAAGGGCCCCAAAAGTGCCCAAAAGGTTGACAAAATAATAATAAATATAGCTGCGAGCAGCGATTGCGGGCCCAAGCCGGTGGCACCGCCACCCCGGTGCCTTTAGTTACCTAAAGGCACCGGGGATGGCGGTGCCACCGGCTTTGGCCCTCCATCGCTGCTCGCAGCTATATTTATATATATATATATATATATATATATATATATATATATATATATATATATATATATATATATAAATATCTATATACATATATATATATGTATATAAATATCTATATATACACACACACACACACACACACATATATATATATATATATATATATATATATATATATATACTTATATATATATACGTATATATATATATATATATAAATATAAGACAGAAAATTTTACTTGTCTTACCTTATTCTGATTTTATGATACACCCAAAATATTCCACAACAAATCCTTTAAATTTAATGTAAAAATAAAAACGAAAGTAAGCAGTGTTGGTCTCACGTAACCCTCTCATTAGAATCAAAATGTTTCAATATTTGCGATGTATTTGGATGCTAAACTATTCTTTATTATAGGCTTTGTACTTCACTCGTGTTCCAATATCGATGGAAAAAATCATCCTCTTCACACGCGCAAAAATGTTCTTGGAAACATCACAGTGGAGCTCTGCTTACTGTGAATGGTACAGATTGTACTACTGACTATTTAAACAGAGCAGTGTAATTCGTTTATGTTAGGTTGACTATTTTTATTATTATATTGTATTAGGGCTATAATGAACAGGCTGCGATGTCAAGATTGCAATTCTGGAATGTGTGTGTGTGTGTGTGACGCGGTTGCGGTTGAACAGTGGACACAAAAACATAAATAAAATGTTTTAGTTAATTCCTACATCCATAGGAATAAATTGAAAATGCTCGCTCTACTCCGCACCATTATCAATGTCTGTGCGGACGTCTGTATTTTACTAGTATATAGTATACTATAGTTAGCGATTTAAAAGCGCTCAGTGGTGTCACACGTCGATTAACCGGTGGGAAAATGTTATCACAGTCACATCCCTAATATATTTATATATAAATACAATAGGCCTACCTGAAAGAGAATTTTACTTGCCCGACCAGAGTATAGCCTGATTAGAACGTCAATAACAAAAAAATAACTTGGGAATCACTAAAACGAGAGATTATTCTAATTTCATTACATTCATTTTAAGTTGCAATCATCAGTTAATAATAAATGTATTACTGATCAATGGGGTTGCACTGCTGAGGCTCATGCTGCTTCTCCAGGAGAATTGTAAACAAATGAGCACAGCACACAAAAAAGCAACCCAGTTAACAACATACTGACTATAAAAATTACAAATATGGAGTTTTTATATATTTTATAACATATGATAGAGTTAAGCAACCTCACTTGACGAGTAGGCAACTATTTCCTGAATACAATCACGATTGAAACTGTGACATTGATTTCATACAACAGGTTAATAAACAGTTACAATTAAGTCACTTACATTTTAGATGCAATATTGACTGTTTTTGTTCTGTTTCAGCAGCAAAAATAGTTAAACAAAGATCACAGCAACTTGTTTTCTCATTACTGAATGATTCAGCATTTTGAAACGAATCGCTTGACTCAAAGATTCAATGGTCAATCCATAAACATCTGTCTCAATCATGAATGACTCAGTCATTGGAACGAATCATTTGAACGAATGAATCAATGACTCGCTCATTAAGATGGTCGCCTGGCGACACCTAATGGCGGTTTAGTGTTATGTTTAAAAGTATCATTCTTTCCAACGTGCACCATTATCAATGTCCGTGCGGACGTCCGTTTTTTTACTTTCACTTTTATATTAGCGATTTAAAAGCACCCACTCGTGTCACACGTCGATTAACCGGTGGGAAAATATCCTCAGACACATACCTAATAAATGTATATTTAAATACAATATTGGCCTACCTGGTAAAAAGTGTTTTATACTATTTTGATGTCCTTTTGGACACAAGAGGGCAGTATAGCCCTATGTTTGCTTTTTTGTTGAACCAAATAGCACTAAATAGCCTGTTTTTAACTTTTTCATTCTTCTTGAATTGCAAAAACAGAATAAAATGGGTTTAGTTGTGATATTTGTATACTTTTATATAGAAATAAATGGTATATAATTACATTTTTAGAAGATTTTTAGTGTTTCCTTTTTGGACATTAATCCCTCGCCGTAGCAAAACCGTTTGAGATATTTATTATCCATTCACAACTTAGCATATTTAATGTAGTTTCATCATGTTGAAAAAGTTTGGTACGAATAAAATAAATAGTTTAAGAGGAGTGGCTAAAAATTCAGAGGCTGATTTTGCAAAAAAATTCACATTCAGACCCAAATATCTGACTTCCTGATGGCCAGAGCTATTGAATGTAAATTAGAAAGTTGTCCAGCTTGATGAGAACAATATAAAAACTATTTTTTCTTTACTGTAGTTAAAACTAACCCCCCCCACTTTTGTCTAAAGCATGTTGAAAGTGACACACTTCCTGCTGCCAGTTGGTGGCGCTATAACTTTGACTCACAATAGCTACATCCATCTGATCGGCCTCTTACCACGAACACACTGCTGAAGTTTCATCAAGATCAGTTAATGTATGCAGAAGTTATTCCACTTCCGTGTTTCTCTTTTCTCGCCATAAATTCGATTCCTCGCCACAGCCAAACCGTTCGAGATATCAAAAATCCGTCCGCAATTTAGCATCCTCAAAGTCTTGACTACATGCACACCGAGTTTGAAGGGGACACGGTGAATTTTCTAGGAGGAGTATTTCACATTCCACAGCAAGCGTTTTCCAAACAACCCATAATAGCCGACTTCCTGTTGGGCTGGCGTAAAACTTGACCGGGGTAAAGTTGTTCGGCCCGATGAGATCTATATGTGTACCGAGTTTCATATTAATTCATGCGAGCGTGTTTGATATATGGATCAAGTTTTAGAACCCCGTTCAAGGGGGCGCTGTTGAGCCCCCCTGCCACGCCCGGGTACCAGCTTCAGCCCGGCCCTGATGGCCGTGGGTTTTGACCTGTGTGCAAAGTTTCAAGAGTTTTTGAGCACGTTAAGGACCCCAAAAGCCCCTGAAACCTTGATTAACAATATAAAAGCAAGAGTCAAATCCCCCCCTCCCCTCACACACACACAGACACAGAGAGAGGGAGAGAAAATTCTTCAGAAAATCCACATTCAAACCAAAATATCTCTCTTGCTGTTGGTCGGAGATGGTTCATGTAAATTAGAAAGTTGTCCGTCTTGATGAGAACAATACACATACCAAGTTTTGTGATTCTAGGAAAAACTAAGCCCCCATTTTTGACTAAAGGTGGCGCTACTGAGCCATTCCACCATGCCCGTTTCTGAAACTTTGCACATGTCTACTGGCTAATAAATGTGATGTGTCTGTTGAGTTTCATGCAATTTCAAGTATGTTAAGAGTCTCAAAAGCATCAAAAAAGAATATTAAAGTTTGATGCATTGCCACGGTAACAGTATCTAAGATATCAATAATCCTTTCACAGGTTTACATCTGCCGTGTGTCTACATTGTACACATAAAGTTTGAAGCAAATCGGGTAAAAATAAGACACTGATTTCAAAGCATTTTGAAAGTGATGTACTTCCTGCTGCCTGTTGGTGGCGCTATAACTTTGACTCACAATAGTCACATCCATGTGATCGGCCTCTTACAACGAACACACTGCTGAAGTTTCATCAAGATCAGTTAATGTATGCAGAAGTTATAACACACTTCCTGTTTCATTTTTTCGCCATAAATTTGTTTCCTCGCCACGGCCAAACCGTTCGAGATATCAAAAATCCGTCCGCAATTTAGCATCCTCAATGTCTTGACTTCATGCACACCGAGTTTGGAGGCGAATCGATGAATTCCCTAGGAGGAGTACATTAAATTCCACAGCATGCGTTTCCAAACAACGCTAAATAGCCAACTTCCTGTTTGGCTGGCGTAAAACTTAGAGCACGAAAGTTGTTCGGCCCGATGAGATCTATATGTTTACCGAGTTTCATATTATTACATGCAAGCGTGTTTGATTTATGGACACGTGTTCGGATCCCGTTCCAGGGGGCGCTGTCGAGCCCCCCTGCCACGCCCGGGTACCAGCTTCAGTCCGGACCTGATGGCCGCGGGTTCTGACGTGTGTGCAAAATTTCAAGAGTTTTCGAGCATGTTAAGAGCCCCAAAAGTGCCCGAAAGGTTGACAAAATAATAATAATAATAATAATAAATATAGCTGCGAGCAGCGATTACGGGCCCAAGCCGGTGGCACCGCAACCCCGGTGCCTTTAGTTACCTAAAGGCACCGGGGTGGCGGTACCGCCGGCTTTGGCCCTCCATCGCTGCTCGCAGCTATATTTATATATATATATATATATATATATATATATATATATATATATATTATACAAATATATATATATATATTATACAAACATATATATATATATATATATATATATATATATTATACAAACATATATATATATATATATATATATATATATATATATATATATATATATATATATATACACATATACATATATATATATACATATACATATATGTATTTATAAATGTGTATATATATATATATATATATATATATATATATATATACCGTTCAAAAGTTTGGGGTCAGGAAGATTTTTAATGTTTTTAGGAGAAGTCTCTTCTGCTCACCAAGGCTGCATTTATTTGATTAAAAATACAAACAAAAACAGTAATATTGTGAAATATTATTCCAATTTAAAACAGCTGTTTTCTATTTTAAAATATTTTACACTGTAATTAATTTATGTGATCAAAGCTGAGTTTTCAGCATCATTACTCCCGTCTTCAGTGTCACATGATCCTTCAGAAACCATTCTAATATGATGATTGATGGTCAATAAATATTAATTATTATTTTCAATGTTGAAAACAGTTGTGTACAGATTTTTTTTCAAAATGCGTTGATGAATGTAAAGTTCAAAAGAACAGCATTTATTTCAAATATAATTTTTTTAACATTATAAATGTCTGTACTGTAACTTTTGATCAGTTTAACTCATTCTCGATGAATAAAAGTATTGATTTATTTTATTTCTTTCCCCCAAAAATAAAATTAAAATTATTACTGACCCCAAACTTCTGAACGGTAGTGTTTAATGTTACAAAAGCTTTAGATTTCAGATAAATGCTGTTCTTTTGAACTTTCTATTCATCAAAGATTGTACACAACTGTTTTCGACATTTAAAATAATAATGAATGTTTCTTGAGCATCAATCATCATATTAGAATAATTTCTGAAGGATCATGTGACAGTGACGACTGGAGTAATGATGCTGAAAACTCAGCTTTGATCACAGGAATAAATAACAGTTTAAAATATATTAAAATAGAAAGCAGCTGTTTTAAATTGGAATACTATTTTACAATATTACTGGTTTTGTTTGTATTTTTAATCAAATAAATGCAGCCTTGGTGAGCAGAAGAAACTTCGCTTAAAAATCTTACTGACGCCAAATTTTTGAACAGTAGTGTATATATATTATATAAAAATGTAAGGGATAAGACACAGATCATTTTACTTGCCTGACCTGATTAGAACAATGAAAAAAACTTAAATGAAAAAATAACTTGGGAATCACTAAAACGGGGGCGCGATTGAACAGTGGACACATAAAAACATACTCTGTCATTTTGTTCAGAACATCATTCAAACTGCAAAGTATTAACTTATATTTTTGTACAGTAGCAATAAAACACAACATTGTGCTTTTTTTAAATACATTCAAGCAATCCGCCCCGAAAATGAAACTAAAATGCTCACGGCTGCACAGGCATTCATAATGGTGCGCGTCCTCAGCGAGGAACGAGCAGAACAGAGTCAACGTTTTTTAGGTCATTCCTCCTTCCATAGGAATTTATTGAAAACGCTCGCTCTGCTCTGCACCATTATTAATGTCCGTGCGGACGAACATATTTTACTTTCGTTTTTAAGTTAGCGATTAAAAAGCCCCCAGCGGTGTCACACGTCAGTTAACCGGTGGTAAAATATTCTCACCGTCACATACCTAGTATATTTTTATATAGATATAATAGGCCTACCTGATTTTGAACACAAGAGGGCAGTATAGCACTATGTTTGACTTTATTTATTTATTGTTTAGACTAAACAACCATTCTGGCAGTTTTTAAACTTAAACTTCATTCTTAAATTGAAAAAAAAAGAATAAAATGAGTTAAGTTCTGATATTTGTATACTTTTATATAGTAATAAATGGTGTATAATTACATTTTTAGAATATATGAGCCTTTGAGTGTTTCCTTTTTAGACAATAGGGCAATTCCGCGCAAAACTGTCACATCCATAACGCCAACTAAATACCATGGCATTGTGTTGGCGTTATGGATGTGACAGTTTTGCGTGGAATTGCCCAATACTTTTATCCCTCGCCATAGCAAAACCGTTTGAGATATTTATTATCCGTTCACAATTTAGCATCATTAATATATTTTTATCATGTTGAAAAAGTTTGGTTGGAATAAAATAAACCACTTAGATAAAGGTGGCTAAAAATTCAGAGGCTGATTTTGCAAAAAAATCCACATTCAGATCAAAATATCTGACTTCCTGATGGTCAGAGCTAATGACTTTAAATTAGAAAGTTGTCCGGGTCGATGAGACGAATGTACGTACTGATTTTTGTTACTTGTATACAACTAACCCTCCCACTTTTGTCAAAAGCATTTTGAAAGTGACACACTTCCTGCTGCCAGTTGGTGGCGCTATAACTTTGACTCACAATAGTTACATCCATCTGATCGGCCTCTTACCACGAACACACTGTTGAAGTTTCATCAAGATCAGTTAATGTATGCAGAAGTTATACCACTTCGTGTTTCTCTTTTCTCGCCATAAATTCGTTTCCTCGCCACGGCCAAACCGTTCGAGATATCAAAAATCCGTCCGCAATTTAACATCCTCAATGTCTTGACTTCATGCACACCGAGTATGGTGGGGATTGGATGAATTTTCTAGGAGGAGTATTTCACATTCCACAGCAAGCGTTCTCCAAACAACCCATAATAGCCGACTTCCTGTTGGGCTGGCGTAAAACTTAACCAGGGGAAAGTTGTTCGGCCCGATGAGATCTATATGTGTACCGAGTTTCATATTAATTAATGCAAGCGTGTTTGATCTATGGACCAAGTTTTGGGACCCCGTTCAAGGGGGCGCTGTTGAGCCCCCCTGCCACGCCCGGGTACCAGCTTCAGCCCGTCCCTGATGGCAGGGGGTTCTGACTTGTGTGCAAAGTTTCAAGAGTTTTTGAGCACGTTAAGGACCCCAAAAGCCCCTGAAACCTTGATTAACAATATCAAAGCAATAGTCAAATCCCCCCTCCCCTCACACACACAGAGACACAGAGAGAGGGAGAGAAAATTCTTCAGAAAATCCACATTCAAACCAAAATATCTCTCTTCCTGTTGGTCAGAGATAGTTAGTGTAAATTAGAAAGTTGTCCGTCTTGATGAGAACAATACACATACCAAGTTTTGTTGCTGTTGATAAAACTAACCCCCCCACTTATGACTAAAGGTGGCGCTACTGAGCCCCTCACCACGCCCGTTTCTGAAACTTTGCACATGTCTACTAGGTAATAAATGTAATGTGTCTGTCGAGTTTCATGCAATTTCAAGCATGCTAAGAGTCTCAAAAGCATCAAAAAAGAATATTGATGTTTGATGCGTTGCCATGGCAACAGTATTAAAGATATCAAAAATCCTTTCACAGGTCTACATCTGCCGTGTGTTTACATTATACACATAAAGTTTGAAGCAAATCGGGTAAAAATAAGAGGGTGATTTCAAAGCATTTTGAAAGTGACACACTTCCTGCTGCCAGTTGGTGGCGCTATAACTTTGACTCACAATAGTCACATCCATGTGATCGGCCTCTTACAATGAACACACTGCTGAAGTTTAATCAAGATCAGTTAATGTATGCAGAAGTTATAACACACTTCCTGTTTCCATTATTCGCCATAAATTCGTTTCCTCGCCACGGCCAAACCGTTCGAGATATCAAAAATCCCCTGGCAATTTTTCATCCTCAATGTCTTGACTTCATGCTGACCGAGTTTGGAACCGATTGGATGAATTCCCTAGGAGGAGTACATTAAATTCCACAGCATGCGTTTTCAAACAACCCATAATAGCCGACTTCCTGTTGGGCTGGCGTAAAACTTAGAGCACGAAAGTTGTTCGGCCCGATGAGATCCATATGTGTACCGAGTTTCATATTATTACATGCAAGCGTGTCTGATTTATGGACAAGTGTTCGGATCCCGTTCCAGGGGGCGCTGTCGAGTCCCCCTGCCACGCCCGGGTACCAGCTTCAGCCCGGCCCTGATGGCCGCGCGTTCTGACCCGTGTGCAAAGTTTCAAGAGTTTTTGAGCATGTTAAGGACCCCAAAAGTGCCCGAGAAGTAGAAAAAAATAATAATAATAATAACAAAATATAGCTGCGAGCAGCGATTACGGGCCCAAGCCGGTGGCACCGCAACCCCGGTGCCTTTAGTTACCTAAAGGCACCGGGGTGGCGGTACCGCCGGCTTTGGCCCTCCATCGCTGCTCGCAGCTATATTTATATATATATATATATATATATATATATACATACATACATACATACATACACACACACACACACACACACACATACATATATATGTATATGTATATATATATATATATATATATATATATATATATATATACATACATACATACATACACACACATACATATATATGTATATGTATATATATATATATATATTAGGGCTGTCAATCGATTAAAATTTTTAATCGCGATTAATCGCATGATTGTCATGAGTTAACTCGCGATTAATCGCATTTAATCGCACATTTTTTATTTGTTCTAAATATACCTTAAATTAATACTTTTCAAGTTTGTAATACTCTAATCAATGTGGGCATGGATAAATATAGACGCTTTATGCAAATGTATGTTTATTATTGAAACCATAGTCAATATAGCATGAAGACGAGACATGTTTCAAAGGCCATAGATGTTTTTCAAAGAACTTGTTCATGTCTATTAGACACATGTAGAAAGAACAAAGAAATACCAGGTTCCCATTACTTCTCTTTCTTTGCACTGAGCAATTAACACAAACATGTTTAGATTTTTGCATGACAGGGCAGCTCTTCTGAAAATGCTAAATGTACATTTAGCATTTATTATTACATTGTAGTTTGTCTCTCTCTGTGCCCATTTTGATAAAGCTAAATTCTCAATAAATTCTCAATAAAACGTATATTTTACTGTTTCTGTTGTCAAACAACGGAATGAATTTGAAATGGTGACTGAAACGCGACCAAATAAACATAACCAGCTCTCCCTTCCAAGACGTTAATCTGCACAAAAATTCTGATAATCGAGCCGTCGTCTGGTGAAATCAAATACACATAAGCTAAAGACAATATCCGTGCTCTGATTTCGGCTATTTGTAAAATTAGAGAACAACATAATATCTGTGTTTAACTGAATTAAAGCGCTGCTCCTCCGCGTGAGACGCAGAGAGAGAGAGAGAGAGAGAGAGAGAGAGAGGCGCGCGCGCGTGCTGAGAGAGCAGTACCGGCGATTCTCAGAAACTAAATAAGGTTTGGGCGCTTTGTTGAAGGGAAAAAAATCGCTAAAGGGGTCTGCAATGTCGCTAAGTTGCCAACACTGTGTATGTCCATTTCTCCAACTAGGGGTTGGGTCACGGGTCAAACAGAAAATACGCGCTGCGTTAATCGTCCGTTAAAAAAATTTGTGCCGTTAATATGATTTTGCGTTAACGCGTCATTAACGCGCTAACTTTGACAGCCCTAATATATATATATATATATATATATATATATATATATATATATATATATATATATATATATATATATTATTGTTCAAAAGTTCGGGGTCAGTAAGATTTTTAATGTTTTTAGGAGAAGTCTCTTCTGCTCACCAAGGCTGCATTTATTGATTAAAAATACAAACAAAAGCAGTAATATTGTGAAATATTATTCCAATTTAAAACAGCTGTTTTCAATTTTAAAATATTTTACATAGTAATTCATTTCTGTGATCAAAGTTGAGTTTTCAGCATCATTACTCCAGTCTTCAGTGTCACATGATCCTTCAGAAATCATACTAATATGATGATTGATGGTCAATAAATATTAATTATTATTTTCAATGTTGAAAACAGTTGTGTACAGATTTTTTTTTTCAAAATGCTTTGATGAATGTAAAGTTCAAAAGAACAGCATATATTTCAAATATATATATTTTTAACATTATAAATGTCTTTACTGTAACTGTTGATCAGTTTAACTCATCCTTCATAAATAAAAGTACTGATTTATTTTATTTCTTTCCCCCAAAAATAAAATTGTAATTATTACTAACCCAAAACTTTTGAGCGGTAGTGTTTAACGTTACAAAAGCTTTAGATTTCAGATAAATGCTGTTCTTTTGAACTTTCTATTCATCAAAGACTGTACACAACTGTTTTCGACATTTAAAATAATAATGAATGTTTCTTGAGTATCAATCATCATATAAGAATAATTTCTGAAGGATCATGTGACAGTGACGACTGGAGTAATGATGCTGAAAACTCAGCTTTGATCACAGGAATAAATAACAGTTTAAAATATATTAAAATAGAAAGCAGCTGTTTTAAATTGGAATAATATTTTACAATATTACTGTTTTTGTTTGTATTTTTAATCAAATAAATGCAGCCTTGGTGAGCAGAAGAAACTTCTCTGTTATGTGTGCGCCACAGACTGCACGCACGTCCGCTTAGAGTTCCGCCTTTTGCCTTCCGTCAATATTACGTTATTAGAAAAAATATTTTTTTAGAGAATCGATTTTTTGACATTTGTGAATCGATTCAGAATCGTCCACGTCCGCATCGCGATGCATCTAAGAATCAATTTTTTCTCCCACCCCTAGATTTCATACAACAGGTTAATAAACAGTTACAATTAAGTCACTTACATTTTAGATGCAATGTTGACTGTTTTTGTTCTGTTTCAGCAGCGAAAATAGTTAAACAAAGATCACGGCAGAACCATCACGCATCACGTGTTTTCTCATAACTGAACGATTCAGCATTTTTAACGAATCGGTTGACTCAAAGATTGAATGATCAATCCATAAACATCTGTCTTAATCATGATCGACTCATTCGAACGAATCGTTTGAACGAATGAATCAATGACTCGCTTATTAAGATGGATGCCTGGCGACACCTAATGGCGGTTTAGTGTTGTTTAAAAGCATCATTCTTTCCCACATGTGTGTGATTTGTGTGTGCAACATTATCATTATTTTTCTTTTACTATTATATTAGCGATTTAAAAGCACCCACTCGTGTCACACGTCGATTAACCGGTGGGAAAATATCCTCAGACACATACCTAATAAATGTATATTTAAATACAATATTGGCCTACCTGGTAAAAAGTTTTATATACTATTTTGATGTCCTTTTGGACACAAGAGGGCAGTATAGCCCTATGTTTGCTTTTTTGTTGAACCAAATAGCACTAAATAGCCTGTTTTTAACTTTTTCATTCTTCTTGAATTGCAAAAACAGAATAAAATGGGTTTAGTTGTGATATTTGTATACTTTTATATAGAAATAAATGGTATATAATTACATTTTTAGAAGATTTTTACTTTAATCCCTTTCCATAGCAAAACCGTTTGAGATATTTATTATCCATTCACAATTTAGCATATTTAATGTAGTTTCATCATGTTGAAAAAGTTTGGTACGAATAAAATAAATAGTTTAAGAGGAGTGGCTAAAAATTCAGAGGCTGATTTTGCAAAAAAATTCACATTCAGACCAAAATATCTGACTTCCTGATGGCCAGAGCTATTGAATGTACATTAGAAAGTTGTCCGGCTTGATGAGAACAATATAGAAACTATTTTTTCTTTACTGTAGTTAAAAGTAACCCCCCCACTTTTGTCAAAAGCATGTTGAAAGTGACACACTTCCTGCTGCCAGTTGGTGGCGCTATAACTTTGACTCACAATAGCTACATCCATCTGATCGGCCTCTTACCACGAACACACTGCTGAAGTTTCATCAAGATCAGTTAATGTATGCAGAAGTTATTCCACTTCCGTGTTTCTCTTTTCTCGCCATAAATTCGATTCCTCGCCACAGCCAAACCGTTCGAGATATCAAAAATCCGTCCGCAATTTAGCATCCTCAAAGTCTTGACTACATGCACACCGAGTTTGAAGGGGACACGGTGAATTTTCTAGGAGGAGTATTTCACATTCCACAGCAAGCGTTTTCCAAACAACCCATAATAGCCGACTTCCTGTTGGGCTGGCGTAAAACTTGACCGGGGGAAAGTTGTTCGGCCCGATGAGATCTATATGTGTACCGAATTTCATATTAATTCATGCAAGCGTGTTTGATCTATGGACCAAGTTTTGGGACCCCGTTCAAGGGGGCGCTGTTGAGCCCCCCTGCCACGCCCGGGTACCAGCTTCAGCCTGTCCCTGATGGCAGGGGGTTCTGACTTGTGTGCAAAGTTTCAAGAGTTTTTGAGCACGTTAAGGACCCCAAAAGCCCCTGAAACCTTGATTAACAATATAAAAGCAATAGTCAAATTCCCCCCTCCCCTCTCACACACAGAGACACAGAGAGAGGGAGAGAAAATTCTTCAGAAAATCCACATTCAAACCAAAATATCTCTCTTCCTGTTGGTTGGAGGTAGTTAATGTCAATTAGAAAGTTGTCCGTCTTGATGAGAACAATACACATACCAAGTTTTGTTGCTGTTGATAAAACTAACCCCCCCCACTTATGACTAAAGGTGGCGCTACTGAGCCCCTCACCACGCCCGTTTCTGAAACTTTGCACATGTCTACTGGCTAATAAATGTGATGTGTCTGTCGAGTTTCATGCAATTTCAAGTATGTTAAGAGTCTCAAAAGCATCAAAAAAGAATATTAAAGTTTGAAGCGTTGCCATGGCAACATTATTAAAGATATCAAAAATCCTTTCACAGGTCTACATCTGCCGTGTGTTTACATTATACACATAAAGTTTGAAGCAAATTGGGTAAAAATAAGAGGGTGATTTTAAAGCATTTTGAAAGGGACACACTTCCTGCTGCCAGTTGGTGGCGCTTTAACTTAGACTCACAGTAGTCACATCCATGTGATCGGCCTCTTACAACGAACACACTGCTGAAGTTTCATCAAGATCAGTTAATGTATGCAGAAGTTATAACACACTTCCTGTTTCCATTATTCGCCATAAATTCGTGTCCTCGCCACGGCCAAACCGTTCGAGATATCAAAAATCCGTCCGCAATTTAGCATCCTCAATGTCTTGACTTCATGCTGACTGAGTTTGGAGGTGATTGGATGAATTCCCTAGGAGGAGTACATTAAATTCCACAGCATGCGTTTCCAAACATCCCATAATAGCCAACTTCCTGTTGGGCTGGCGTAAAACTTAGAGCACGAAAGTTGTTCGGCCCGATGAGATCTATATGTGTTCCGAGTTTCATATTATTACATGCAAGTGTGTTTGATTTATGGACAAGTGTTCGGATTCCGTACCAGGGGGCGCTGTTGAGCCCCCCTGCCACGCCCGGGTACCAGCTTCAGCCTGGCCCTAATGGCCGCGGGTTCTGACATGCGTGCAAAGTTTCATGAGTTTTTGAGCACGTTAAAGGCCCCAAAAGCCCCCGAACCCTTGAAGAACAATAATAATAATAATAATAAATATAGCTGCGAGCAGCGATTACGGGCCCAAGCCGGTGGCACCGCAACCCCGGTGCCTTTAGTTACCTAAAGGCACCGGGGATGGCGGTGCCACCGGCTTTGGCCCTCCATCGCTGCTCGCAGCTATATTTATATATATATATATATATATATATATATATATATATATATATATATATATACATACACACACACACACACACATATATATATATATATATATATATATATATATGTGTGTGTGTGTATATAAATATCTATCTATCTATATCTATATCTATATATATATATATATATATATATATATATATATATAAGACAGAAAATATTACTTGTCTTACCTTATTCTGATTTTATGATACACTCAAAATATTCCACAACAAATCCTTTAAAAATTAATGTAAAAATAAAAACGAAAGTAAGCAGTGTTGGTCTCACGTAACCCTCTCATTAGAATCAAAATGTTTCAATTTTTGCGATGTATTTGGATGCTAAACTATTCTTTATTATAGGCTTTGTACTTCACTCGTGTTCCAATATCGATGGAAAAAATCATCCTCTTCACACGCGCAAAAATGTTCTTGGAAACATCACAGTGGAGCTCTGCTTACTGTGAATGGTACAGATTGTACTACTGACTATTTAAACAGAGCAGTGTAATTCGTTTATGTTAGGTTGACTATTTTTATTATTATATTGTATTAGGGCTATAATGAATGTCAAGATTGCAATTCTGGAATGTGTGTGTGACGCGGTTGCGGTTGAACAGTGGACACAAAAACATAAATAAAATGTTTTAGTTAATTCCTACATCCATAGGAATACATTGAAAATGCTCGCTCTACTCCGCACCATTATCAATGTCTGTGCGGACGTCTGTATTTTACTAGTATATAGTATACTATAGTTAGCGATTTAAAAGCCCTCAGCGGTGTTACATGTCGATTAACCGGTGGGAAAATTTTATCACAGTCACATCCCTAATATATTTATATATAAATTCAATAGGCCTACCTGAAAGAGAATTTTACTTGCCCGACCAAAGTATAGCCTGATTAGAACGTCAATAACAAAAAAATAACTTGGGAATCACTAAAACGAGAGATTATTCTAATTTCATTACATTCATTTTAAGTTGCAATCAGCAGTTAATAATAAATGTATTACTGATCAATGGTAACAAGGTTGCACTGCTGAGGCTCATGCTGCTTCTCCAGGAGAATTGTAAACAAATGAGCGCAGCACACAAAAAAGCAACCCAGTTAACAACATATTGACTATAAAAATTACAAATATGGAGTTTTTATATATTTTATAACATATGATAGAGTTAAGCAACCTCACTTGACGAGTAGGCAACTATTTCCTGAATACAATCACGATTGAAACTGTGACATTGATTTCATACAACAGGTTAATAAACAGTTACAATTAAGTCACTTACATTTTAGATGCAATATTGACTGTTTTTGTTCTGTTTCAGCAGCAAAAATAGTTAAACAAAGATCACAGCAACTTGTTTTCTCATTACTGAATGATTCAGCATTTTGAAACGAATCGCTTGACTCAAAGATTCAATGGTCAATCCATAAACATCTGTCTCAATCATGAATGACTCAGTCATTGGAATGAATCGTTTGAACGAATGAATCAATGACTCGCTCATTAAGATGGTCGCCTGGCGACACCTAACGGCGGTTTAGTGTTATGTTTAAAAGTATCATTCTTTCCAACGTGCACCATTATCAATGTCCGTGCGGACGTCCGTTTTTTTACTTTCACTTTTATATTAGCGATTTAAAAGCACCCGCTCGTGTCACACGTCGCTTAACCGATGGGAAAATATCCTCACAGTCATATACCTAATAAATTTATATTTAAATACAATAGGCCTACCTAGTAAAACGTTTTATATACTATTTTGATATCCTTTTGGACACAAGAGGGCAGTATAGCCCTATGTTTGCTTTTTTGTTGAAACAAATAGCACTAAATAGCCTGTTTTTAACTTTTTCATACTTTTTGAATTGCAAAAACAGAATAAAATAGGTTTAGTTCTAATATTTGTATAATTTTATATAAAAATAAATGGTGTATAATTAAATTTTAAGAATATATGAGATGTTTTCTGATTCCTTTTTTGACATTATTTTAATCCCTCGCCATGTCAAAACCGTTTGAAATATTTAATATCCGTTCACAATTTAGCATCTTTAATGTATTTTCATCATGTTGAAAAAGTTTGATGTGAATAAATAAACCACTTAGCAGGAGTGGGTAAAAATTCAGAGGCTGAATTTGCAAATAAATCCACATTCAAACCAAAATATCTGACTTCCTGTTGTTCAGAGCTAATAACTGTATATTAGAAAGTTGTCCGGCTCGATGAGACCAATGTACGTACTGATTTTTAAAACTGTGGGTAAAACTAACCCCCCCACTTTTGTCAAAAGCATTTTGAAAGTGACACACTTCCTGCTGCCAGTTGGTGGCGCTATAACTTTGACTCACAATAGTTACATCCATCTGATCGGCCTCTTACCACGAACACACTGGTGAAGTTTCATCAAGATCCGTTAATGTATGCAGAAGTTATACCACTTCGTGTTTCTCTTTTCTCGCCATAAATTCGTTTCCTCGCCACGGCCAAACCGTTCGAGATATCAAAAATCCGTCCGCAATTTAGAATCCTCAATGTCCTGACTTCATGCACACCGAGTTTGGTGGGGATTGGATGAATTCTCTAGGAGGAGTACTTCGCATTCCACAGCAAGCGTTCTCCAAACAACCCATAATTGCCGACTTCCTGTTGGGCTGGCGTAAAACTTAGAGCACGAAAGTTGTTCAGCTCGATGTGATCTATATGTGTACCGAGTTTCATATCATTACATGCAAGTGTGTTTGATTTATGGACAAGTGTTCGGATCCCGTTCCAGGGGGCGCTGTTGAGCCCCCCTGCCACGCCCGGGTACCAGCTTCAGCCCGGCCCTGATGGCCGCGGGTTCTGACCTGTGTGCAAAGTTTCAAGAGTTTTCGAGCACGTTAAAGGCCCCAAAAGCCCCTGAAACCTTGAAAAACAGGAATTTTAAACAAATCTCACTCAAAAGAAAAATCCCCCCACCCCTCACACACACAGAGACGCAGAGGCAGAGAGAGAGAGGGAGAGAATTCTACAAAAAATCACATTCAAACCAAAATATCTCACTTCCTGTTGGTCACAGCTTATGACTATAAATTAGAAAGTTGTCCGGCTTGATGAGAACAATATACATAACGATTTTTGTGACTCTACTTAAAACTAAGCCCCCATTTTTGACTAAAGGTGGCGCTACTGAGCCCCTCACCACGCCCGTTTCTGAAACTTTGCACATGTCTACCGGCTAATAAATGTGATGTGTCTGTCGAGTTTCATCCAATTTCAAGTATGTTTAGAGTCTCAAAAGCATCTGGAAAGAATATTAAAGTTTGATGCGTTGCCACGGCAACAGTATTTAAGATATCAATAAACCTTTCACAGTTCTACATCTGCCAAGTGTCTACATTATACACATAAAGTTTGAAGCAAATCGGGTAAAAATAAGAGGGTGATTTCAAAGCATTTTGAAAGTGACACACTTCCTGCTGCCAGTTGGTGGCGCTATAACTTTGACTCACAATAGTCACATCCATGTGATCGGCCTCTTACAACGAACACACTGTGGAAGTTTCATCAAGATCAGTTAATGTATGCAGAAGTTATAACACACTTCCTGTTTATCTTTTCTCGCTATAATTTCGTTTCATCGCCACGGCCAAACCGTTCGAGATATCAAAAATCCGTCCGCAATTTAGCATCCTCAATGTCTTGACTTCATGCTGACCGAGTTTGGTGTGGATCGGATCAATTCCCTAGGAGGAGTACATTAAATTCCACAGCATGCATTTTTCAAACAACCCATAATAGCTGACTTCCTGTTGGGCAGAGCTAATAACGTAGAGTGCGAAAGTTGTTCGGCCCGATGAGATCTATATGTGTACCGAGTTTCATACTAATACGTTCTTGTATGTGTCCAAGATTTAAGATTGTGTTCTAGGGGGCGCTGTTGAGCCCCCCTGCCACGCCCGGGTACCAGCTTCAGCCCGGCCCTAATGGCCGCAGGTTCTGACCTGCGTGCAAAGTTTCATGAGTTTTTGAGCACGTTAAAGGCCCCAAAAGCCCCCGAACCCTTGAAGAACAATAATAATAATAATAATCCTAACGAAAACAATAGGGCCTTCGCCCCTTCAGGGCTTGGGCCCTAATAATAATAATCCTAACGAAAACAATAGGGCCTTCGCCCTTTCAGGGCTTGGGCCCTAATAATCCTACCGAAAACAATAGGGCCTTCGCCCTTTCAGGGCTTGGGCCCTAATAATAAATAATCCTACCGGAAACAATAGGGCCTTCGCCCTTTCAGGGCTTGGGCCCTAATAATAATAAAATATAGCTGCGAGCAGCGATTACGGGCCCAAGCCGGTGGCACCGCAACCCCGGTGCCTTTAGTTACCTAAAGGCACCGGGGTGGCGGTACCGCCGGCTTTGGCCCTCCATCGCTGCTCGCAGCTATATTTATATATATATATATATATATATATATATATATATATATATATATATATATATACATACATACACACACACACATACATATATATTATTGTTCAAAAGTTTGGGGTCAGTAAGATTTTTAATGTTTTTAGGAGAAGTCTCTTCTGCTCACCAAGGCTGCATTTATTGATTAAAAATACAAACAAAAACAGTAATATTGTGAAATATTATTCCAATTTAAAACAGCTGTTTTCAATTTTAAAATATTTTACATAGTAATTCATTTCTGTGATCAGTTGAGTTTTCAGCATCATTACTCCAGTCTTCAGTGTCACATGATCCTTCAGAAATCATACTAATATGATGATTGATGCTCAATAAATATTCATTATTATTTTCAATGTTGAAAACAGTTGTGTACAGATTTTTTTTTTTTTCAAAATGCTTTGATGAATGTAAAGTTCAAAAGAACAGCATATATTTCAAATATATATATTTTTAACATTATAAATGTCTTTACTGTAACTGTTGATCAGTTTAACTCATCCTTCATAAATAAAAGTACTGATTTATTTTATTTCTTTCCCCCAAAAATAAAATTTTAATTATTACTAACCACAAACTTTTGAGCGGTAGTGTTTAACGTTACAAAAGCTTTAGATTTCAGATAAATGCTGTTCTTTTGAACTTTCTATTCATCAAAGACTGTACACAACTGTTTTCGACATTTAAAATAATAATGAATGTTTCTTGAGTATCAATCATCATATTAGAATAATTTCTGAAGGATCATGTGACAGTGACGACTGGAGTAATGGTGCTGAAAACTCAGCTTTGATCACAGGAATAAATAACAGTTTAAAATATATTAAAATAGAAAGCAGCTGTTTTAAATTGGAATACTATTTTACAATATTACTGTTTTTGTTTGTATTTTTAATCAAATAAATGCAGCCTTGGTGAGCAGAAGAAACTTCTCTGTTATGTGCGCGCCACAGACTGCACGCACGTCCGCTTAGAGTTCCGCCTTTTGCCTTCCGTCAATATTACGTTATTAGAAAAATATTTTTTTAGAGAATCGATTTTTTGACATTTGTGAATCGATTCAGAATCGTCCACGTCCGCATCGCGATGCATCTAAGAATCAATTTTTTCTCCCACCCCTAGATTTCATACAACAGGTTAATAAACAGTTACAATTAAGTCACTTACATTTTAGATGCAATGTTGACTGTTTTTGTTCTGTTTCAGCAGCGAAAATAGTTAAACAAAGATCATGGCAGAACCATCACGCATCACGTGTTTTCTCATAACTGAACGATTCAGCATTTTTAACGAATCGGTTGACTCAAAGATTGA